>NW_006763294.1:2541641-2625770 GCF_000218685.1 Serpula lacrymans var. lacrymans S7.9 | reverse complement strand
CACCCGGCGGCCGGTCCAAATAGGGCAACAGGTCCATCTTCATGACATCGATCTGCCATCATATACTATCAAAACATTGGTCGCTCGTCTTGCCTGGTTGGAGCGTGGGTGGGTAGTTTTTGAGCTGGAGAAGGTTCATCCCCTTGCGTCGCCCATGTTCATTGCTGTCCCATTCACTTGGGTACACTTATCTTTTGTCCATCGTCTTTGCTACAGCTACACCTACCACACGCTGCCTGGGACTCACTTGTTCCAAATTGGAACTACTCCTCTCCCTCCCTCGTTTGATCAGGTGGTCCAACACAACCAGTCCATTGGTAAGACCATGGAACTGTCGGATTTGGACTAGGTGGTGGACCGGTGGCTCCAGTTTCTTTTTCTTCAGCAGAACATTCATTTACAGTGCGATTATTTTTGATTTTTGAATCATTTTTATGGACACATATTTTTTTAGAATGCCTGACTGACAATAAAGGAACTGTGTTGATACTGATAGTGTTTTGCCTTGCCCTTTTTTTACTGCATCTTCCCATGACATCATGATTTTCCTGCTCTCTTTTTGCTATTGGACTTTACTTTATGGCTGTACAAACCTGTGACATTACTCACAGCATTCATTGTTCTATCTCTTTCTTTTCCTTTTTTGACAATCTTATCCTGTACTACCTACGCAGGATTCGTCAGCGTACATTCCTTCCTTCATATTCTTTCTCATTCTTTTTGCACAGCTATACTGTGCATAGCCTACTTTTCTTTTACTATATAAACCCCTGTATTTTACCTTGTAAAAAAAAAAAAAACAACAAGAAATCCAATCCAGACTTCTTCTCTACTCTCAAGTTCACTACTCTGCTACTTGTGATCCAGTGTGGTCACAACACTTTCCACTGCTACCACTGTCAACTGCTGTCATCGTCACTTCCCATTTTTGAAGTCATTGTCATCCCTTTCGATTAGAGTCCTTCTGAGCACTACAGTTTGTGCGTCAGGAGCCTGCTATCACTGGGAACCTCGTCACCTCGTCATCCTCGTCGTTCTCAAACCTACCTTGTGCTACAATTAGTAAGGTAGTGCTCATCTATACTCGTCACTAAGCACCTATTTTTTATAAATTCAACTATCCCTCCTCCTCAAAACCCACACCCATACATCTCTGGGTTTTACTTTGAAGGATCCTTATACATACCACCCCACGAACAACCAGAGCACCCACTGTTCTAGGAGGCAAAGCCCTTAAACAAGTTCCGTGGAATCTGGGAGGATTGTGTGTTAGTTTGTTTTTGTGTGTGGTTTTCTAACAACAGTTCTCATCATCGACATCGGCCCTCATAATGAGCATCTTCTTGTATTGCCAGAACAAGCTGAAGTAAGGTATTCTTGATTTAGCACCTTTACCATTGTGCGGGAATTCTTTGTCTGGAGACACCAAGAAAACAGCCTGAAATAGAACAATTAATGCTTTCCAGAAGGCCACTTTAAAATATAGGGTTCAAATTTACCACAACTCCTCCCATTATTGTTTAAACTAATGCTTTATGATGTAATCCTGACTATTCCTAGGTACAAATATAAGTTGTCCTGTATACCACTGAGGCCCTGATTATTCCTAGTTTCTACAAATCAAAAAGTCATAGCAATATGCAGTACCCAGCCAGATCACTGGGATTAATTTTGGTTCCTAGCCAAAATTGTCTTTGAGCACACACTGGGACCACTTGTTACCATTTTGTGAGGAGGACAAATTCCCTACCTCATCTTTGGTGGGGAATTTGTCGTAGGGACTTGAAAACCATAAAAATTTGTATGCAAAAAAGCAATTTTGTTACTAGTAGAACATATTGTGTGTAGAAAATTTTTGCGTTTTTTTTGAGTGAAAAAGCTAGAAAATGGTGGTGAGAGCGACAACAACCTCAACTCAAGATGTTCAAAAAAAATGTCTATTAACAAAATGTGATCTACTGGTTACAAAAATGCTTTTTTGTACACTAAATTTTTGACCTCTTTTTGCGACTTCTAAGTCCCTACGACGAAGTCCCCACCTCATCTTTGGTGGGGCATTCATCCTCCTCACAAAACGGCGACGAGTGATCCGAGTCTGCTCGCAAATTCATATCAACAAATATGACAAGCGCGAGTAGGGACGAGCGATCCACGATCTCTCACGTTTGCATGCACACTTTGTTTCCAGAGGGAAAAATCATGTATTGTTTTTAATGTCAAGAATATATATCAATAAAAACATTGTTATGCAGACATAATGCGATGAAGAGAAAATGTAAAGTGGCTAAAGTACAGCATGCCATACACCTATAGTGAACAAATAATACCAGCGATAAGTGATGCTGGATAGGAGATATGATAGAGCAGTCCGAGACAAAAGAAAAATGCAATCGATGTCGATCTAAGATGACTGTGTGCCAAGAATCATCTGAGGCTTGCCAGTAGCGATGGCCATAGCCGTCAAAAGCACCTCCCACGCTACATCCATAGCACCCCACAACCTCTCGTCAAAAATGCCCAGTGCGCATACATTCCGCCAGAGTCCATTGACCAACATAGCACGTGAAAGCAGTGCTTGAGCGGTATACATGGAAGAAAGTTTGGTGGCAAATTGGACCAACTCGGGGTTGCCACTTTCCATAGGTTCTTCACGATACAGTGAAGGCGGTGCTGGGCAAGGGAGTAAAGACGAAAGGAGGTGATCCACGCGCTTGGTGTAGAGGAAGGCGGAAAGGTGAGGGAAAGTCTCGGGAGCGGGAATACATAGAGGGACGACAGGAACCGAGATGGATGATCCAGGAACATCTGGGGCAGAGGGGTTCGATTCGGGGAGTTGTGGGAGATTGGCGCAGTGAGCGGCAAGGATGATGTTGTGAACAGGGAAAAGGGTTACTCGTCGGCGAGTCGCAGACGATTGGCGAGCGTAAACGGCAAGCATGTGGGTAGGCATGTAGCGGGACATGTCATCGACTACGATAGAGAGCTCCTTAGGGAGGTTGTTTCGTACGGGCTGAGCTTTCACATTTGAAAGTGCTCGTATCATGCTAGAGAATAATGTATGAGTATGCTGTTATTAAAAACGAAATGAAAGATAACGTACTCAGGCCCGATAGCCTCCAAGCCATCATGGATATAATCAAGAGGAGTACCAGCTAACTCAGCATCAAGTGCTACGAGTTTATCTTCAGAAATATCGCGGTAGTCTGGGCGCGATAGATATCTGGGCAGCGATACAGAAGCGTTTGGCGATACAGATGGAGACGATTCCTTCATCGTCACATCTATAAAAGAGGAAGCAGAGGTAGGAGTGCGAAGAACTCCAGGAACATCGAATTTGATGGAAGTGGGAGTTCTGGTGGTGCTCCTGCGTTTGGCTTGCACAACAGTGTAGCGGGGATGGTTTGCCCCACCAGTAGTGCGAGCACGGTGTCGGCGAGCAGAGAGGCCTAGAATACCGCTTCGTCCATGAGACTTGGACGCAGTGAGTCGGGCAGTGGGAGGGGTGTTCTCGGAGTCCTGGCGACGGGTAGCTTGAAGGACCATGCTGAATGATGTGAAGTGGGGATAATGTGAATGAGTTGGTGGATACAAGAACTGATGAGTCTTTATGCGAGTGGAGGCGGGGATGAGACTTGATGTCGACGGGGACGAGTGACGGATAACCATGTCGGGGAGAGTCTTATAAAAGGAGCAGTCGCCTTCGGATTGACTTCCACGTGTGACTGATAGCGTGACGCACTCGAGATGTGACTGCCTTGCGCAATCGACAAAAGTTGCCGCATATGGCATCTGTTTGCAAAACACTTGCCGCGTATAGTAGTTTTTTACGGACCCATATGGACAAACACGGACCCATAGTGGACCCACTGAAAAGCAATCGAGCTGGAAGAAGCTGCACCGCAAGAAGGTTCTAAGGAAATCGTTACAGCATCATTACGAATTTAATAACAGATACCTATTATGGATACAACATTATTGTTGCAGTTCGTGTTGACTCACTGTAAAAGCAACAGGGTGAGACTGGTGGTACCATAACCAAGGGGATAGAAGCGTACGTTTAGTATTTTGAGCAAAAATGCATGTGCTGTCGAGTCACTGAAGCCCAAAATGGTGGTGATTAGACCATTTGAACGAGAAACACACAGCACATTTCGCTAGAAGTTAACAGCTACTGGCATTGTCTGCGGCGTAGAGTGTGCTCGAATGCGCTACAAGGTAACTTTGTGCGTCTGTCGTGCTTGTGAGACAGCATTGCTGAGCACTGTACAAGAATGAATGCAAATAGATAAGCAAACACGATCAATTTGGAGCGTATTCAATTAATGTACCGGGACGCGTGATGTCGTAAATATCCTGGGTGAGTCCCTTTGTGAATACAATAGGTTTATGCGGTCAGGGGCCAGAGTATTGCGACGCGACTGAGGGGCAGAGAAGGCCAGAAAATCCTGCACCCCGCGGACATTTGAATAGTTACCATCGAGCTTCTAACTAACAAAAGGCAGGATCGTTTGTTACAGGCGAGGTCTGGGATTAGAAGAGCACTTGCTGGAGTCATTCGCGCTCTTCACAGGGCATTGGTTACACGAAGCCCCTGTGCGACGCTCACTTGACTAAAGGGTACATGAGAAACAACGGGAAAAGAGTTGTGTGGCGCAAACCTGGATAGTAGAGAGCAGATGTGGTGCCACTAATCTATGGGGTAAAAGTTAAGACAATCAGAACATTAGAAATTTTCGGGCCCTTACAAGATAAAAGCGCCATCAATAGGAGACTGAATGCGCAATTGATTCTTGAAGTTGGTTGATGATCGCAAAAGTGAACCAGCGGATGTGGAAAGCCAATAGTCACGGTAGTGTTTCTTTGAGTCCGAGATCCGTGATGAGACGCAAAGACGGGCAGCAGGAAGTTAAAAGGAGAACACACATAATTATAAACCTCATGATGTCTTCAGAGCAGTATAATAAGTGTCTGCAGGTGAAACCTACCACGATCGCACTGACGAGTGGACTGCGGTTGACTTTACACCAATTAGACGGGCAATGAGGACTGCTAGTACTTTTTCGAGAGCCATATTCCATGAATGAATCCATGTACAGTGGTATCTCTATTGCCTACATGGTAGAGAACGGATGGTTTTTGTCTTGAACTGCTGTGGCGTCGAGTGAATGATCGCCGCGGGTAGGGAATATATTTAATTGGGTCACGTGAGACGCGTTTTGTCGGGAGTACGGTCATGTGATCTTTGTTCAACAAGCGTTTGGAACGCGGCGACGGAACTCAAGCTTGTCCCTGCCAACGGTTTTATCTATGCATTTTACAGGGTTTTGAAAGTATCTTTTACAATGGCGACAACAACACAGATCCTCTTCAACTCGCCCGCTCTTCATTCCCTGAAACGCGACCAGCTCGTCAAACTCTGCAAAATACACACTTTGAAGGCATCGGGAAAGAATGTAGAACTTATCGAAAGGCTCAAACAGCACGCTCAAACCCTGCCACCAGACAACCCTCTCAACATTGCGACTAGGAGCGAGAATCCCGAACTTACTGGAGAAAGTACTAGCGCTGAATCGAAAAATGACGAAGAAGACGAAGGTTCAAATGGAAAAATACCTATGCCAAGGCCGAGCGAGCAATGGGAGGTTGTGATGGACAGTATTGCAGAAGTGGATGAAGAGAGTACACTGAAGAGCAGACGTGGGGGTGCGAGTGCTCAGGCTGGTGAATTTGGTACTGGCGGATCAAAAGGTGAGATTTTCTTTTTTCTTCCATTGCGAACACAAGGGCGCTATTTCTCTTTGCGTAAATTTTACATTATGGTTTCTCGAGAAAATGGCTGAAAATGTATACTAATGTAACGGTTACAGCATCCAGTGTCAGTTCATCTATAAAAGCCATCGCTACTTCCTTAGGTCTCAAACGTCATACGTCTAATAAATCAAAGAACGCGACGCCACCTATTCCCTCTACACTATCCACGACATCAGTAACGTCTGGACACGCATCGACAGAGGATGCCGTTCCAGAATCCACTCTGCCATCTTCTGGTTTGTTCATTTTGCCACAGATAAATCATTTCACGATATTGAATCGAGACACAGGTGTTAATGACATGGAAGCAGCGCCTATACCGGGACAGTCACTCCGACCAGGCTTACCTGCACCATCAAATGCGCGTTTGAGCACCAGCGCCGCACCAGCAACGACTACCATACGCCTAGTAGCCTCAAAGTCTGACCCAAACTTGTTACTGTCACCGCCAAAGTTGAAGCCTTTCCAAACAACTTTTGATCTTATGCCTGCGTCACCTGCAGGGGCGACAGCTTCGAACGGAACCACGTTCAGTGTCTGGCCCCTCTCACCGGGACAATCCGAACGAATCTACCCCACGATACCTGTGTTTGAGCCTGTAGACAGCAGTGCGGGCGTTGAGATGGAAATGGAACAAGATAGCGATATGGACATTGATGTTCCTGGTGGTTTCAGCGCTCCACTTGGTAAACTGACTACTCCTGCAAAACCTGGCCAAGGAGTACAAAAGCCGGCCGACGAGACTCCCAAATGGCCTCAGAAACCATCAACTCAGCCTGAGGATATTTTCTCCCCAATGAAAGCGACTGCTAGAACGAGTCTTGCACCAGCAAAACCAGCCCCTTTCATCTTCGGTTCACCCCTTCCTCAGCATAACCTTTCTAACAAGCAGTTCAGGTCCGCGGCCCAGTCAGTATTGGACGAAATGAATAAGAAACTCGCAGAGGAAGGCGTTGAGACTGTAAAGATTGATGTCCTCGAACAGCGAAAAAGTAGACGTAACCAAGATGCAGCCTCGGGAGGGAGTGGAAATTCTGGCGAAAAAGTCAACTTACGAGTCGGGGAGATATTCGATAAACTACATGAACAAGAATTCGAGAAGATGGATTCGATCGCGAACCACTATGCTGCCAAGAGAGGAAGTCCAGTCAAGGACGCCCCTGTGTCGAAGAAGAGGAAGTCAAGTGTGGCTGCGGTGGGACATGGACAGAGACCAGGCCCTGCGGGTCGGAACAGAGCCAGTGGCGCAAGGGTCATTAGTGCTGGAGCGAGGAAAAAGATGGTCCCCGGCGCATTCGGTGATGATGACGACGACGACGAGCTCATTGATAGGCGTACGTCGAAGAGACCTAGGATGGACCCTGCAGAGGCAGGAGATAAACAGAAGGATGAAGAGAAGAAGGTTACCATTGCACAAATTGCTGTCGAACAAGGGGAGCGGGATGAAGAGGCGAAGAGATTGCAAAAGGAAAGAGAGGCGATTAGACGCAAGTTGGACCATAATAAAGCCAAGCGAAGAAGCAGTATGGGAAGACCTAGCTTAGGTGGAAAGACCCCGATTCCTGCTCGTGAGCCTCCATTTCATTTAGATTTTTATGAACTTGTCTGATGTATCATCTCTTGCTCAGAGAAAGGTAAAGGAACTACCTCTCGCTTTGGGTTTTTATCTTCCGCGAAGTCGCTCGTTCAGAACGTGTGGAATAGAGGAGTCGGTAGCTCGAAGACCACAGCGTCCAACATACCAGTTCAAGTTGGTAAGAATGCGCCGACGACCCAAGAAGCCAAGGCACCCCCTAAGGCGGGAACCAGAAAGGTTTCTGTCGCTCCCGGTTCTTCAGGTAATCGTCCATCAAGTGTGGCCAGGACCAGTCAAATAAATCCGAGCCGTGTGCCCTCGGGAAGTCATCCTAAAGGGAGCTCATCTAGTCGGCTTAAACCTACTTCAGGTAACGACACGCTCAACCCAAGCACGAGCTTGAGCAATATTAGCGTGACGACCACTTCTTCTCGTGCCGCAAGGTCCCCTATTCCTTCCTTCGGCCCATCAGCTCCAAGTATGTCGAAAGTTACAACTAATTCTAGAGCGCCGAGCTTGGCTGGTACAAGTGGGCAGACTAAGGGCCACAGCAGAAATGGGTCCACGGTTGGTGTATCTTCTCTGGGGACGAGGACTAGTACGGTAGTGGGTGGCACGCGCGTCTCTTCTATTGGAACTAAGAGTATTCCTAGAAGTACAACAAGCAACAGTATCGGAATGCGACCTAGCGTGAGCGGAGCGTCTATGAATACTACCAGCGCTCGAACTAGGACTTCCTCCAGGCTTATGGCTCCGACCGCCAGCTCGTTGGCAAAGACACAGAGTCTAACGCGGATCCCTGTCTCGCCATCTTCACCGAACGAAAATGTAACTAGCCCAACTCTTTCGCCTAGTGCTAGCGGTCACAACAAACCTGGTTCAACGTCTCGTTCAGGAGTGCAGGAATCTAAACCTGTATTAGATCAGATTACAAATGGACCTCAAGATCGGGTATTTTCTCCTCGTTCGGGGAAGATCTTCAGTCAGCCCCTGAGTCCAACGTCCATTCCGAGCCCTGTGCGCGCTCAACCTTCATTTGGCATGGCTGCTGCTGCTTTAGCAGGACCTAGCACCGGTGGCGGTAATGCTTCTGAGGTAAAGCCTACCATACCACCAAAGCCGAAAGTGCTACCTGGTCGCAGGCCACGGATATCTCGATCGAAGGTGATAGCAAAATTAGCATCACAGCGTGCTGCCGAAGGCGGGGATGGCGGCAAAAGTAAAGGTAAGATTCGGTCGAGTATGGGCGCGAACGTCGGAGGAAGAACGAGACAGTCGTATGGTGGAGGAAAGGTAGGAGGTGACGTTTTGTTGAGCGCCAAGAAGAGGGCAAGACAAAGCGAATATGCTAGGCGAAGGAGTCGAGCTGCTGGTTCTGGTGCGATCCCTATGGACCTTGAAGATTAGTTTTTGGTCAATTGGAGGTCCTCTGAGGTTTCAATTCATTTCTTTGCTTTTCTATCAGTCACTTATTATAGGAGGTCAGTATCCTACGAATTTCTTGATGTGTCCGAGTCATGTGTTTTGATTTGGTCTTTCCCTTCGCACTTTTCCAAATTCCGTCTTTGCAGAACCTGACTTGAATCCATGTAGCTCTATGTGTAATTTAGCGCAAGATAATGAATGTGCGAGTGTCGTGCGCTTGTGCATAGCATGAAGTTGATGTCAATCAAATTCCTTTTTAATGAGATACAGTATCAACTGGGGTGTCACAGATGTCGTCAATGGTTGAATGTCAGTAATTATTCTAGAGCCAGAGTCATTCACTTATCGAAATAATTAGTAGATCTGTAGTGATCAAAGTTGTCAGTAGCAACTCCAAGATGTGACTTGAACCGCGTCCGGCTGCTCATAACGTACAAATAAAGATATTCTTTCAATTTGAACGTAACAAAGCTTGGTTAAGTTAAATCGCAGGCACCGACAAAGTGAAGCGTGTTATCCAGCCCTGACTCGAAGTCGACATGTCAACAAAAGCCTTTGAAACCCCGGCCATCATGATCAGGCTGTCACCATGACGGTTATGGCCCGCATCGAACGGAATCTAATTATCTGAAACTTTCCTGCTAACCTCGCTGCAAGATTCAAATCATGTCCCACTTGCCAACCACAACCAAAGCTTGGATTTTACAAAATCCGCCTGTGAAAAACATCATACTTGGGAACTCAGAATCTTCTACGTTTTCCATACAAGAGCAAACACTGCCTCCTTTGGATAAGGGTGATTTGCTTGTCCAGCCTATCTATCTCTCAAATGATCCAGCACAACGAGGTTCGTCTCACCCCTTTCACCTTTGTCGTCGAGCTTATCGGTGAGTGTGCCAGGATGGATCCAGAGGAAGCTCGATGAGGGTCGGTTGTACGTTACCCCAGTACTGCAAGGACAAGCCATGGCTACTCACGCCGTCGCACGAGTCCTTGCGACAGCTGGGCCTACTTCCACCTGGAAGGAAGGCGACCTAGTTTATACCACAACTACCGGTTGGAGACAGTATGCTGTCGTGAAGGAGGAGGACGTTAGGTCTTTGAGGTTTGTCTCAACGGCGCCACATATTCAGATAACTCACTATTATCACTCCGTTAGATCCATACCTGGCCTCTCGCCTAGTTTATACGTGGGCCTCTTTGGTGTCCCAGGGCTTACTGCGTACTGTAATGATAAACCGTGTTCTTTCACTGAATATAACTCACGTGCCATCCTGATCTTCAAGTCGGTGTTACAGAAGTCCTGAAATTACAACGGGGACAGTCATTGGTTGTCAGTGCGGCTGCGGGGTGAGTCGTGGAGCTACTACCCTGCTTATAGAACATTCGTTGACGCGATTAATCCTGCAGTGCTGTCGGTAACGTTGTCGTACAATATGCCAAGAAAGTTATCGGTGCTTCAAAAGTTATCGCCATCGCCGGGACGCCAGAAAAGTGCGCTTGGATTAAAGAGATGGGAGCAGATATAGCCTTGAACTACAAAGCTCCCTCGTTCAAACAGGATCTCAATGCAGCCACGGAAGGTTTTGTAGACGCCTATTTTGACAAGTAATTTCTCGCATTAAATCCTCACGTCGTTTTACTCATCGGTCTTTCAGCGTCGGGTAATATACTTCCGCTTGAATCTATTCCTGCTGTAAGGCGCTCATATATATACATCCAGTGGCGAGATCCTCGATCAAATGTTGACAAGAATCAAGCAGCACGGTCGAGTGGCTGCCTGCGGAGCGATCTCAAGTGAGTAACTTCATAGTGAGCAAGTTTGGTATTGACTGTGTGTTAAAATTCCTAGATTACACGCACGATAATCTAGATGCGGCGAATCTGAGAAATTGGTTCGAAATTATCACCAGTCGTCTCACAGTGAAGGGATTCATTGTTCTGGACTATTTCCCCCGTGCTGGTGAAGCGGTGGAAGCGCTCAGTAAAGCCGTAGAAGAAGGGAAGATGACTGTGGAAGGCGCAGAGACACTGGTGGAAACGGACTTCTCCAATATTCCCGAAGTCTGGTTGAGGCTCTTCCAAGGTCAGAATGTAGGGAAACTGGTGACCCAAATCGCCGGTGCATAATCAGATCCCGCACCTGCCAGCCAGGGTTCATAATTCCAGCTGGGTCAACAATACCTTGAGCCCAACTTGTATGTGTATTGACATAGACAACGATTGGAAAAACTGCATTGACGGTCGTACGTGTTTAACATACAATGGTCACTCATCGAAAACGATTCGGAGCCATAATATTCAGAAATTCGGTTCTTGAAGTAAACGGTGCCGAACAATGATTGCTGTGTCCATTGACCACGTTGCTTATTGAAATGATCAGCGTAAGTATAGCAAAATACCAGCAAGTCATCACGATACTGTTACGATACGGTTTATATATACTGTGCATGCCAATTAGTCAAGTGTTGTGCGAGGAGTGAAATTACTGTGGAAATAGTAGTAAGGAATGTGTACGTTAGTGCATTAGGCGGTCGTTATCTTCGTAAGGTATATGTCGTATTTGCTAGTTATAAGAAGAGTGAGTAAAGGAAACAATTGGGGGAAAACGTTGAGCAGAAAAAAATGCACTAAACGAGGTCATTACATCGGATAACTGTAGCACGAGTCGTTGACTCCAACCGCAGCAACGGTTCATCTGCCTAGATAGTGCTTTCGTATGCGCCGCGCTTCAGCCGTGACATTCCACACGGTCTGGACCACTTCCATGAGCGAGGTATCGTGTGGTCCCAAGGCCAGAATATTTTTCCAGAGCCCCTGATTATATCTGAGGTATTTGTGAAACTGGTCGTCATCACATATTCGCGCCATGACCTGTGCCATGGCAGCTACGGAAGGAAATTCCTCGATAACTTCGGACGGTAGGAGGCTGCAAGAGAGTATACGGCCTCGTACTTCTACTCCGAGCACATAAAGCAAGAGCAGGGGTATCGAAGGCGCATGGGGAACAAGAGTTGGTACGACTGGAAGGGAGACTACTTGAGCGCGGAGCGGTGGGACCCAGTATGGGACTGGAAGCGCCGTTCCAGGAGGGCTTTGAGGTAGTATGTTGGATCGGAAACACTGGGCGTAAAGCTCGGCGTGAATAGGAACCATGATAGGCTGAAATGATGGTCCTCCATCAATTTCTGGGGTTGTCGAATATCGCAAGACATGAGAGGGCATTATGGGCGTCTCGCAAGACTTGCATGTCAAAGGTTGTTGGGAGTGGAGAACCTGGTTCGAAGACTGCCTTTGCAACGTTGAAATGGCGACATAATAGACTGTAAGAAGATCAGTATAAATTTAAGAGGTTTGTGAAGATCATACTCAAGAGGATCGTCGTTTTGGTTGAGCGTGTATTTTCTCGATGGTAGAAAACGAGGTACGGTGGTAACTACGTTTTGTGGGCGTTTAAACGAGGGAGTTGCCCTAGGCGAAGGGCTATATGGTGGAGTAGGGAGTGACATGAATTTGAGCGGAGGCGAGTGTTGTGGTGGTTGCGTGTTCATGGATAACTACTCGTGTGGGCAACATGTCGTATGGTATATTTTAAAATGTTGAGCAAATCGTTGCGGATATAACAAAAAGCGGATTAAACTTACCGTATATGCGGCGTCAATGGATAGCGCCGGAGGAATCTGTGAGATCGACTGCGTATACTATCAGAACGAAAAGGCGATGAAGATGATGACCATTATTCTGCTCAGAACGATTCACAAAGAGGACGCGATTGGTGGTAACAAGCCCACAACTTGAAAGGTAGAAAGGTAGAAAGTTACGACGGGCGCACAGCAATGTGTCAGAGACTCGTCGTTTTTAGGCTGAAACCGATATGGCTTCACCACGAGGGTGATATGTTGGAGCCAAGGAGTAATATACTAAAACGGCCCCGAAACGTAAAGCAGCACAATGTCTGTAAATTTTCCTGAGGGACATCCCGACGGCCATAGAAGCGTCGGTGTACGTCTTGATGTAAGTTTTACGGAAGATGGCATGTATTCTAGACAAAAGAAAAAGAATAGAGTCCACATCCAGATTGCTGATTTTCTGCTAATCGGCAACTTGACCCGTTCCGACAGTCGATCTGACTCGATCGATATGATACGCCTGGGAATATTAGAGGCACCATCACTATCAAACACCGCGGCAGAATTTATTATAAATCACAAATCCTGTCACAAATATACCCATATTGTCACAAGTTCAGGTACGTGTCGAGTCACGGCAAGTTAGTCAAAAGTCAGCGCTTGCTTTCTTCCTCCAACCTCTTCCACATAAGCATTTCGTGATCCCGCGCTGTATGCGCCCAGCGCGCCGTTTTTGGTTTGGCTCTGGGGGACAAAGGCTGTCCGACCTTCTTGGTGGCGTTATATAAGTATCTATGTTCCTTGAGAAATATCCATGCTCTAAGATTGGCTTATCAGGTCAGTGATGCGACGGTACGTGAAACGTCTACGTGTCGATGAGTCTACAGGGTCACCATCGAGCGTAACTAGGACGTATTAGCCTCCTCCATCATTTCCGAGCTCCAGTTAGCACCCAACAGCCTTGTTTCTTTTCCAGGTTGCTGGCCTGCTGCGGCTTCTGGTATGAAAACGCTTGATTTGAACGAGGCCAGTGACTGACTGCGGGCCCCTCTTGATTTTCAGGCAGCTAAACGCAGGGACTTCCGGTGGTGTTTGGAATTACTTGTCCGAGTACTCCGATACTCGTAGACTGCACCACAAGGCTTGTGATGACGGTTCGCATACGATGGTCGGCAATGGCGTTTATTTGTTGGACTCGAGATCGCGTCTGTTTTCCTATTACAGGAAGGAGCCTTTATCATGTGCCGACCCCGTGACGCATTGTCCCTACCGCCCACTTCTTGCATGGCCAATTCAACCCCATTGATCTCCAAATGTGACTAAATACTCCTCGGGTGGGGGGCTCTTCTAGAATTCCGTTGATAGTTTTCTCGGATCTCTGACATGAGTACACATGCTGTGACTTTAGATTCTGCGGGGGCAGAAATTCTTTACCTTTGTTCTTTGCCATTGTTACTTACCTGCTACAGATCTACATCAGCTGTTGACACGTCCCTTGTAAATATCCCCAGACAGTCGCCAAGAGCCGTCAAGTTGCCTGGTAGCTTCACGTTTACACAGGTTTACACTCGTGCATTGTTCCTGTGGCTCTGCATGTGGATACACGAAAACTTGACGCCCTCGCGCCGCGAAACAAAGCAGTCACCCGCTATTTTGGACAATTTGGTCTTCTTTCATGTGGATGAAGCATACCCTCGTTCCCACTTCGGGCCACTATGCCTTGGCACTAGCAGGTCGATTTCAACCATTCAAGATTCGATAGGCCCATTCGAATTGTTTTTCAAACAGGCGGTATGATCCATCTCAATCGGAGGAAGTGACAATAGCCGCACAAAGCTAGCTTATCGATAGCGTCGCCGATCATCGTGCAAAACCAGCGTGTTCGTTGAAACTCAGGGGACTATCTGAGATACTAGTTTTGCAGCCCCAAGTTATGCTGGGGCCGCCGAGTAGGCGCCCCACACGTATACGATGTTTTGTTGGTCCAATCATACCCTCTGCCTTTTCGCTATCCCTCAAGGAGTTATCCTTGAGGTACTGTTATTAGCAGCTATTAGCATCAACTTTTCTGGATGAAGTTCCTCCTATTAGGACTGGGATGTAGTCTCGCGTTTTAGACTACCTTTTATTGCCCTATAACAACAGCGTTTCAACATATTTTACGCGTTTTTGCCTTCTCTCAAGATATGACTGTTAACATGTTACTTGGAACTTGTGCTGTGCACGTGATATAAGCAATCTTCAAATTCAGCGAATGGCTAAACCAGTGGTTTTTTGTTCCTTAGCTTCAGTAAAAGCGAGTTACAGTCCACCATCGCAGTAACTTATATCCATTTTCCATCAATGGCCCAAACATCCACGCCAAATCTGCCATTTTCAGCGACGCTTGATGTCCTTGCGGCCATAGTACCCAAGCCTCTTCAGAAACCACGTATAGGTATCGTGTGTGGATCAGGACTCAGCACTCTCGTGTCAAGTCTGAAAGATGTCCATGAGGTGCCGTATTCTTCGCTGGAAGGTTTCGGCAACAGCACTGGTGCGTATGTGGTCCTTATTTTGAGAAAAATCGATTAGCTGATCCCGCGATATCGCTGCTAGTCGCTGGGCAGAAAAGTATACTGGCTTTCGGCCTGATGGGCAAGGAGAATGTGCCAGTTGTAGCCATGCTTGGACGGGTAAGTGACTCGTGCTTTCTTTGCTCGAAGCCGTGTCGTGGCTAGATCCTGATATACAATTAGACAGTTTCACCCTTATGAAGGCCACGAACCTGCTACTGTGACTTATCCTATTAGAGTGATGGCGAGATTGGGAGTCAAGGATGTTATCAGTACGTAACCTTTTGTTCGATAGGTGAGTGGTGGACTGAGTTGTTTTTCTTCATTAGTTACCAATGCTGCAGGGTCACTAAACCCAGATATACCCATTGGAACGAGTATGGTCCATCAATCATTTGTCTATGCGCAAAGCACTCAGTGATATACTTTATTGCAGTCGTTGTGGTCAGGGACCACCTAGCTTTACCCAATCTCACCGGGCTTTGTCCGCTGTTTGGGCCACTGATCTCACCTCAATACCCGCGATTTCTTCCTCTTTCGGATGCATACTCTACTCGACTGCGTCGACTCGCGTTCTTATCGTCTCACCAGCTCGGGTTCGACCCTGCAGCACTCGGAGAAGGAACTTACGCCTGGGTTGCCGGTCCATGTTACGAGACTCCTGCTGAGGGGCGCTTCCTCAGGACTGCAGGTGCCGATGTTGTCGGTATGAGCACGGTCCCAGAGGTGGTTGCTGCAAGAGAGGAGGGATTGGAGGTGCTAGTATTGAGTTTGGTGACCAACATGGTGGTGATACCGGAGAAGTACCGGAGCATACGTGAGGAAGTTGAGGCTGAGGTTCGTTCTATTATATCCACGCTGTTTCTACTCGTGCTGATGGGCATTGTGCTGATAGCTGGCTGGTCATCCGATTGACATGCCCCCTAATGAGGTCGCCTCCCATGAAGAAGTATTGGCAGTTGGGAGGCAAAAAGCTGAGGCTATGAAGAACCTCGTAGAGCACATCGTTCAGCTTGTGCCGAAGAACTAGCTCTATGATATCCCTCGGAATTTGGAAAGGAAATATAGTGTAGATTAGACGGATTTTGTACCACGGAATGTATATGTTGTGTCTCTAAGTCCGAGTGACCTTGTTATTCGCTCTCACAGGCTCGGGTGTATATAAGAGAGCAGGCAGCATGAAGTTCTGGCCCTTCCCTCGCACTTGTCTTTCGCCTGTCAATGTCGATATGACATTCCTCAGACATCGGACTTGCTTTCCCTGCATGGCTGCATCGTGGACATGTTTCTGGTGAGAATATGTCGCTGTACGGTTCATATCGGCCGTCAGCTGGGCCGCCGACTGTTGGGTAAAATTGAGGAGCTTGAGGCAAAGGACACATTTGGGTTTTCTATCAAAAGCCTGTCACACGGATTGCTCCTTTTGTCCCCTTGCCTGTTTACCCGGTTACACGGTTGCCCGTATTAAGGCTCCTGCTGATATTCCTGCAACGCTCCCATAATTCTGTTCTTTGCCACGTAAATCGCTACACGACACTTTCTTTCGGTTTTCACGATGCAGAGGGCAACGCTTTTATCGTCTGCGAGACGTACGTGGGCTGCACGCGCCACTTCAACACATTCCCATTCACGAGGCTTTGCTTCCTCGATGAAATTACGTGAGTTTCCTGTCTTTCTGAGCTTGTATCAGTTACACCTGCGAACAATACGGAGGTTCCGAGTAGGCATAGCCTCCTATCTGATAACTTGGCGCTTTCTGCATTTTTTACTTTGTTTTTGAACAATTTTGCCAATGTTGACCCATGCAAACACAGAAACCGCAAAGATCGTCGTGTCAAAGCCAGTGGTAGAGCTCGATGGAGACGAGATGACCAGAATCATATGGAAGAAGATCCGAGAGGAGGTCAGTTTGTATGTTTCCGTCCCAGACGCATGCTTATTCACCCATTATCCCCTCTAGCTCATCTTGCCATATCTACAACTGGACATCAAATACTACGATCTGGGGCTGGAATACCGAGATCAGGTCGGTCTCATTTCTTGCGTATACGCTTAGTGCACTTAATGAACTTGCCATCAGACAAACGATCGAGTCACCGTAGAGGCGGCTAACGCAATTCTAGAGCACAAAGTTGGCATCAAGTGTGCTACTATCACTCCCGATGAGGCCCGAGTAGAAGAGTTCAAGCTCAAGGAGATGTGGAGGAGTCCAAATGGCACAGTTCGTCTCTCGTTGCTTTCAATTGTCTCGTCTCACGCTGATATACCATTGCACCAGATTCGCAATATCCTCGGCGGCACTGTTTTCCGTGAGCCTATCATTCTGCAACGGATTCCCAAGCCTGTTCCCGGATGGATAAACCCCATCGTTATCGGACGACACGCTTTCGGTGACCAGGTCAGCGTGTTTTTGTGACTGGGATAAACACGAAGGTTGACCCTTATCGTCGCGTTTAGTATCGTTCTACAGACTTTGTTGCACCAGGACCTGGAAAACTCCAGCTTGTCTACTCGCCAGCAGATGGCAGCCCAAAGACTACCATGGATGTCTATGATTTCAAAGGAAAGGGTGTGGCGATGAGCATGTACAACACTGATGAGGTATGGTTGGCGAAAATCCTTTTTCTGACAGTCCAGCTCACATCTTGGGGTGAATTGTGAATGGTAGTCTATCACTGGATTTGCGCACTCTTCCTTCAAGATGGCATTGCTGAAGAAGATGCCTTTGGTAAGTTGTTCAAGGTATCATAAACGTACTCACATCTCATGCAATATATCACAGTTCATGTCAACGAAGAACACCATTCTCAAGAAGTACGACGGTCGGTTCAAGGATATTTTCCAGGAGATCTACGAGGCGTACGTTTTCACTTTACTGCAATGCCATTCCGTACTCATTTAATTATAGCCAATACAAATCTTTGTTTGAGAAAGCCGGCATCTACTATGAGCACCGTCTCATCGACGACATGGTTGCACAAGCCATCAAGTCATCAGGCGGATTCGTCTGGGCAACGAAGAACTACGATGGTGACGTCCAGAGCGATATCCTCGCACAAGGTTTCGGCAGTCTCGGAATGATGACCAGCGAGCTGATCACTCCTGACGGAGAAGTCGTGGAGAGTGAAGCTGCACACGGTACGTCCCGACCACATCCCTTATCCTCCCACTTCCCCTCCGCCTCAGGTCGAGGGGTGCTCATATCTTTATTTTCTCTCACCAGGTACGGTCACGCGACACTACCGCGAGTACCAGAAGGGCAACGAGACGTCCACCAACCCCGTCGCTTCCATCTTTGCTTGGACACGCGGTCTGCTGCACCGTGCGAAGCTCGACGGGAACGAACCTCTGCGCGCGTTCTGCGTCGACCTCGAGAAGGCATGTGTGGAGGTGATCGATGAGGATGGCGTGATGACGAAGGACTTGGCGCTTGCCATCTATGGGAAGGGAATGAAGAGGGAACATTGGGTGATCACGGATGTGTACATGGATGCTGTCAACGTGAGTTCCGTCTCTTTCTCCTTCTTTGATGAAAGAACTGGCTTCACAGGTGGCTAATAATTTATTTTATTCGTTGATGCTATAGGCTAAGCTGCAGAAGAAGATTGCAGCGCGCACATCTGCCAAACTATAAAGCTCTCCGCGCCGACGGGCCGCCTGGAGCTTAGCGACGACTTTTCAAACTTTTATTTTCAGTATTTGGATTCGCACAGCACGACGACTATCGTACCTATCACAATCACTTTAGCTTCCGTTTTTGGATATTGCATAAACTGGCTGTAGGTTTTGGGGGCCTTCATGTGGGGGATGAGATGTTTATCTGTTGTCCTATAGTCCGAGGTGTATCGAGTATTATTTGGAGTTGCAAGTGCAAGGAGGCATGTATGGAGGGCTGGATTGTATGTGTTGTTCACGCTGTTGTTTCTGGTGTAATGCCGTTTGATTGCGATTGTACGTGTACTCTTGTTTTACGTACATGTATTCATGAATGAGAAGCTTTGACGGATATCAAGAAATATGGGGTTTACCCTACCTCACGTTCAAAACATTGTCCAAACTTAGTACACTCTTGGCGGATTTTAGGCTGCCATGATCAACTAGGAGCGCGTGAGTTGGTGTTGGTGTTGTAGCTCTTAATTGCCCGTCAGGAACCCTACACCAAGCTTGCATTGGTCCTTAGGACAGGTCGCCATGATAAATGAAAGCGCATGTGCTTCCAAGATACAATACATACATGAATACGAATAGTTATGCAGTGGAATAGTTATGCAGTGATGGAGTACACCCTAATCAATTTCCCTGCCATTACCACATCAGCCCCCTAAACATCACCGCATCATCATTTTTAATCCCTCAACCCACCTCCTCACCCCATCCTCATGAAGTCCCCTCTCCTCCTTGGATCTCAGCCTCAACCACGCAGTCACAAGGAATAACACCCACGCGAAACTGACTAGCCCCGCACATGCCTTCGCGAAGAACCTGCCCCTCTTTATCTCACCCGGAGTGACCGGCACTCCTATTGCGAGCGCGAGTGCAGCTTCTCCTCTTCCCGAAGCCACTGTGGTGCTGGCAGTGCGCGCGGATGAAGTTAAGAGAGGTCGTCTCTGTTCATCTTCATTTTCGTCTGCGACTGCATCTGCATCTACATCTACATCTACAAGGTCGAGATCAGGGTTGACGACAGAGAGTTTCGGCGGGCCTGCAAGCGCGTCAGCCGCCTTCTTACGCTGCCGATCGAGATATGTCAGGCCTAGGACGCTCATGAACTGAAAGATATTGAACAGGACGAATGAATTGAGGAGGAGCTGCGTCGAGCCTGTATTTCTTGGCTTGGCACTTGATGGATCCTTTGCAGCGCTTCCTCGCTTGCTGTCGAGGGCGAGGCCAGCGAAGGTCTGGAATATCGTTGATCCTGTTTGTTCGAGCTGTGAGATCGGGAGGTGAGATGCGAGATACACTGGATGAAACTATCATATATGAAAGAAGGAGGGGACATACGGCTTTGTGAGCTCCTAAAGTCGTGGAGACGTATCTGAGAGGGACGAGCTGGGGAACCATGACGACTAGTAGCACTATCCCACCCAAAATGTCAGTTTGTTATCTCAGTGAAGCAAAAATATAGGGGGAGGGGGTAATGAGACTATGCTCACAAGGTGAGAATCCAATACCAGAAGCGAACGATAGCACTGCCGGTGCCGGCGTTCCAGTCCATCTCGGAGGTAGTGCAAGCCAAGCGTAACAGAACATGGTGAGCATTGAGGACAAGGCGAAGAGGCGGAGAATAATTTGGCGGTATTTGAGGCGGTCGACCGCAAATCCGCACTAGTGGGTAGCAAGATCATATTCGTCATAAGGCCCACGAACTTGGTAGATGGGAAAGAACAGGAAAGTTGGGACGTACGAGTGGATAGAGTACCATGCTCCCGGCTAATAGGTACGAACCCTGCTTTCCTGCCTCCGACTCTGTTAGATCGTAGCGCCGCTGAAAGATATTTCTGTAAGACGCCCAGTTAGCGACACACAGCATCTTCTCAACTTTGTGAGCCAGAGATTGTTGGAATACGTACGCTGCGAGATGAGTAAAGGGATGCCATACGGTACCACAAAGGACGTTAACCCCCATATACCTATTTTTTGATTCACCATCAAATTGTTAGAATCCCAGATCACAACGAAGAAATAGCAAGGAGATACTCACGCCCAAAAAATATCGCCCAGGTTAGATACCTCCCTCAGCTTCACCCTCCGTTTCTCTGCTACCTCTTTCAGAGCCTTTGCCTCTGAGATGTCATATAACGAGCGCCTGTTCGCCTCCTGGTGAAGCTCAGCAGCTTCCAGCTCGGTCCCCGAGCTTTGGACAAGCCATCTGCTTGCCATGATATAAACCAGATTAACGAGGACAGAGAACGCGGCGAGGGCGGTGGAGGCATAGAAGGGTGCATGTCGACCGAAGCGCTCGGAGAGTGGGAAAGAGGTGCGCGCGGAGACGAAGGATGCGCATTTGCCTGCGACGAGCCCTAGAGCCATGGACATGCCGAGGCCGTGGGACTTGAAGAAACGGACGATGATAGTTTCTTGGACGACTGAGAGGGGACTCACACCGAGGCCGAAGATGAATAGCCCAAAGGCCATGAGGCGGACGTTTTCATTTACGTCGCCAAGTAGAAGGAGGGCCTGTCCTGTAGACGAGAGTTATAAATTAAGGGGGAGAAGAACGGAAAACCTACCGGTAAAGATGACGCCTGTAGCAAGTATGCTCGTATATGTCGTCCCGAGCTTGCTAGCGAGAACGCCGCCCACGAGAGGCGTCCATGTGCTGTTGAGACTAAAGGCCGATATGAGGAGACTGAACTCGGTGTTTGATGTACCCAGCTCTCTCTCAAGACGGGACTTGAGGGGCGCGAGCGTATATGATGCACTAACCAGGATGGTTATTAGTATTATCATCGTTATGAAATATGGTACCGTGATTTGAAGAGCGCATCCAAGGGTAGAGTCGAGGACGTACTAGTGGCTTCCAACGCTGAGCGAACACGCACAGAGGAGCGCGAGCGCCCGTATAAAGAATGCTCTTGTCGAGGACAAATTGTTAGTTACATCGACGTCGCCTTCGCCCCCTCGGCTCTGCGATTCTGGATGGTTGCCATTGTCCATGTCGTCGTCTGTGATTTCGTGGATATCGTTATTTTCGATGGTTGTATGCGGATGTCGTGAATCATGGCTGTATGACATTTGCAGTGCGGATGGAATGAGTGTTAGTGGGAAGAGGGCCTTTCATGTAACACATTATTATTTTTATCAGATAAGTCGGACTCGGATCGGATGGTGACGTAAGGCTATCACCCAAATCGAGTCTCCTCTCCTCTAATACGAAAGTATTCTGTCGCAGACCATGGCTTCAGAACGCAAGGGAGACGAGGGAGGCTAGAGGAGGCTGATGGAAGCAGCGTACTAGTACTTATCGAGTGCGTTGCCATCACCTTCCTCATAATCCCTCAATCATTCCTGGCACAATTTGACCTTCAACTTGCAGCCTGGCGTCAAGTGACAGAAATAGAAATGGAACACGAGGACTGAACAGCATCGCCACCATCGATAACGCTTTCTTCTCCCACCACCACCACCATACGCAACGACTTTACTTTTTATTTTCAAGAATGCCTCTTGAGCAAAATCCTACGCATGGCAATGCCGTGGCTAACGTGCAGACATTCAACGACGTTGCTGGGAATTAGCCCAAGACAACCAAAAATTCAAATACTACAAATGTCCATGCTTATTCTGGCTCTGGGCACGACGCACTTCTCGCAAAATTGAATCCGGTCAACTTAAATAGCAAATATGTACAACAATGTATGAAAGGAACAAGAGAAGACATTTTCAAGGACGTTCACCAATGGCTTAACGATCCCAAGGCAGAAAAAAACGTACTCTGGATCAAAGGTGGTCCTGTATGACGCTCCGTTTGCACTTTTATTCAAAGTGCGACAGCGAAATAGTTTTGTTGTGCGATATACAAGCAGGGCTACGCGAAAGAGAAAGGCTGCGAATACAGAAGGTGCGCGAAATGTGCGTAAGACGGATGGGTACCAAAAAACATCCAAGGTAGACTACGAAATATCTAAGGAAATCCACAAGCATCAGTATATTCAATACAATCACAGTATACCTTCTTAAATAGTAAGTAAACAATGTGCTTGGCACCAGAGTTTTGCTCGTTCGGCCCATATACCATCAGACAACGATACATATGTCCTTTGTACGTCGCCGACCAACTCTCAATACCTCAAACATAGGTTTGTCTTCTGAACCATCTTTCTCTTCTGGAAGCATCCCATAACCTTCAGGTATAACATCGCCTGTTACAATATCATGAAGCATAGAGAATTTTTTCTTTCCTGGTCAGAGTCTAGGAAAGGACTCATGTAAAGAGGAGTCTTGATTCCGTCGTGAAAAACATTGCGTTGAATCTCTTCTGCTGGATCTGCACACAGCGATTCTTCATCAGCAGCCCTCGTAGCATTGTTGTGGTAGCCACATACACCAAGTGTTGCTTGTCCGATTAAACGCAAGTCCTGAGAGAACCATGAATGGAGGAGCCATATAATAAAACTAAGTGAAACTCAGCCGCTGCCCGAGAGGCTATAGAAACGACTTTATTATTTACCTAAGTGAAACTACAATAGATGTTAGTTTAAGGTGATCTCTAATATATGTAATGTAACATACCTCAGCCGCTGCCCGAGAGGCTATAGAAACGACTGAGGTATTCCTATACTAAACCCCCTACTACTTATAGTTGGAGGTGCTACTCGCTACAGTATAATGACTCCTAGGAGAACAATGGTTACTCCATGGAGTGGTGGCTATGCTCCATGGAGAACAATGGCTGCTTTGGCAGAGACCGGGTTTATCCGGTTTTGTCACCATAGATGTTCGGATTTTTCATGATCAAGGTGGTGGTGATTTTCAAGATATGAGAAGAATGCTCTCCATCTACGTACAAATTGAGAGCCAGTTTCAACCCACATACACTCTATCCACGTGTTGTGAGTCAACCTGAAGATGGTGGTAAGTTAACTTAATGTAAAAAAGCCAAAAGCATGCAATGTACGTGCCCCATATGAAAGACGCCCAATTGGGCCCGTTCTTCATTACCAAGTAGGTGAAGCCAAATTTTACTGGTTTGATCTTGCATGAAGTTTTTGTCGTTTTATAGGACCTCGAGCAATGGCAAAGCTGATAAAATTGGATAATGACCAGACCAGGGATTGAACCTGGAACCTTCTGGATACATGCCAGCTGCTCTACCAATTGAGCTATATGGCCAAGGTTATACAATGTAGGATCTTAAACATGACATGCAACCACAGACACCTTACACAGAATAGCTGCTGCATACTGGGCTGGCTTACAAATCAGAGGTATTATCCTATGGAGTATTGGTATGTCAGAGTATATTCTAACAAAAGTGTCTGATTGTAAGGACTGGATGTGGAATGAAGCTCGAAACACGTCAACATCGTTGGAGCGAAGAATTCCAAGAGCGTTTTGATAGATTTTGTTTAGGACATCGTAAGCAAGTGCTAGATTTGATGTGAGCAGTGGATCTAATGTCGTGGACACAGGTGGATAATGATAACTTGAAGGGAGATTTGCTATCATATTGTGGTCCATCAGTGGTACACTACTCAGAACGCCAACAATATATTGATTCATACTCCACTACTCTCAACATTGTTCACTTACCCCCACGACTTCCCCATTGCTGATTGTTTCGTATAAACATGAATGCTACTACTCTGATGCACCATGAAAAATACTATTCAACCAAAACTACTGGGAATTTTGTTTATATAGTAAGATTTTACTCTGAAACTTATCATAATTTGTTTTGGGCTGACTGAATTTACAGCGGGTTGAAAATACGCTCTATCGTATAAGACCGGTGATCCTCATGAAGAACTTGATTGTTTTTACTAATATGTTTGCCTCAGGATTGGCGGGAGCGTTGGTGAAGGAAATGGATGGGTCAAGTGATGAGAATCCAATCATTCTTGAACAGCTTCCTTGCTGTCAATTTGACATCTTCCTTGCGGTTTACACTAGCAGGTGGGTGTATTTGCATATTCTCTCCTACTTTCTCCCCTGATACTTTGCTAGATACCATTCCCTTACCTTCACCAATAACAAAATGGTGGACCTGTTGTGCTTTAGTTCTAAGTATCTTTGTGTAGCTGCTCAAAACCTGGCCATTCACCATATTTCTACACAATGTTGGTCCTATTCCGACATCACTTTGGCCTCCATTGCGGTTCAGTATGGTGTTCGGACCTGGTTCAAACACGCCTTTGCCCATTTGGTCGAAGTTTGCCTAAGCCAGTTCACCCCAGCCAAACGCCGGTTACTAGGGCATCCTATTTTCATTGCCATAGCTACTCTCCATGAAATCATCTACGAACATCGTTGCATAGTTGCCTGCGAGCCTCCTGAACTTGAGGAACACGCTCTGGATTGTTCAAATCACGACAGGTGCACTTCAGATTGGGCTCAGGTATGGTGGAATAGAATGGGCCAATTTATACTTGATGGTCGCAATCCCTTGTCGTACAAAGAGGCCTCTCAGCGTTTTCAGAAGTTCAAATTTGGTTGGATGGTGGACGGATGTAAAAAGAAGATGTTTGAGGTGATCTGGTCCAATAAAGCATTTGGCATTACAAATGAGCTCATCAAGGAAACAGCAGTGTGTTTGGAGAAGGAGCACATCTTTGAGCCGTGTTTATCATCAGATGACGAATCCTTGGGAGTGGACGAGTAATATTGTGGTAATTAATACAATGTAAATAAAATTAGTATTTCTTTGGACTACTACAATTATGATGCCTCCGGCTGTTTGTTTGTACTGAATGCCCCCTCTTGAGATATGACCGGTGATTGCTAATATCTAGTTATAATATATATATATGTAAGTGCAACATGTACAAAATGCGAATTAAACAGTTGGCATACCTGGTGTACTCTCAAATTGTGCTTCTAATCCATTGTGATCCATTGTGACCGAGCAGGGGATGGGTGCACAGAGTGTATGGAACAGCTGCTCATTGGGCTATTGGGGATAACTCAGTTGAGTTTGTGGGAAATGTCTAATTTGAAGACCTTACATACTTTTTGTGAGCACCATGTGGCTTTTATCGAGTAAATTTCTATGTATACCATGTAAAAAGTATAGTAGGCTTTACAATCTAAAATACTGCAAGTTAATAATTAGTAAAGCAAATAGATAGAGGTGAAAAGGGGGGTTTAACTTACTGGGCTGGAACTCCCTCCTATCAAGTCCCTACTGGATGGCAATCTCCACTTCCTGATCCAATACCCTCACATCTACTCTTGGTGTTGGAACGTCGGGTGTCGGATGAACATTGATGTTGATCTGATGTCCCCACCACTGAGTGGGCATCAGACCCAGTCTGAACAAATCCAGAAGATTGGCTAGCGGTGAGGTCCTACAACAGAATGTTAAGAAAAAGGGAGGGGAAAACAAGGAAAACGAGAACCCACCACTACTGGCAGCGATAGCCTAATTCTGTGATCAAAAACACGTTTCATGTAGAACTATGAAGAGATTAGATTAGATTACATCAAAGTGTGAGCCACATGGTACTTACATAAGTACAAGACGAGCCAATAGCAAGTCCCACAACAAAAATGACGCAAGCTTTGCACACAGGAAATGACATATTGTGAGCCAAATTAGGCGAATAATGCGGCTAATTTTGTTATCTAGCAACCATATGGGGAAATTAAATCCCATGGCTAGTGGATCCCTCCAAAACCTGTACCGACAATAATGTGGAGCCCCAAACTAGGGTTGTTATGAGTGGGCAGTATGTGAGTCTCTCATCTCTTTCGTTTCTGTCTATGAGTCATGACTCCTTCGACTTCTATGGATCCTACCGAGGACAACTACTGCAAGGCACAGTCAAAGGATGGCTCACGCTGCCAGTGTGAGTTATATCTCCCTCCTCAGGATTCCGCACCTCCCCTTCAGTGTCAAGAATGTACGCATGGGCCCAGCAAGCACCCAAAAGCACCAACATCGACCTGGTCACAGAGATCAGCAATGCCTGCTGCGTCTGATGCCGGGTTATCTGATGTGCAAAAAGTTCGTGACATGTTTACACAAGCTGTGGCAACACTACCGGGTCAGCCTGCTGAACGTTGATTATCACTGAGAAGTGCTCAAAGGGATGTCACTGCCCATTGTTCTTCACAACCTGTGCCAAGGAAGCCATCCAACAAGAAGGATATTGATGAAATCAAAGTTGGCCAGTGGATCTTACTGGTCAATAGACTTGATGTAAGTACTGCCATCCCGTTCCAGATTATATGTGCTGACAATCACTCCTGTATCTTTCTCTCTAGCAAGCTGGCCGGCTTAGTAATGTAAAAGTGCCAGGCTGAATTGAGATTGATACTCTAGTATCACACGGATGCTCACATATTGAGGCAGAAGCAGCCAGACTCTCTTTTTCTAGAGAGTGGGGCCATAAAGAGGTCAACACCTACCTATGTGCAATCTTTCCAACACCATTTGGGTACATTGACAACCACACGAAAGGCAAGAGCATAAACACCACATGGGTGCTGATTAAGAAGGAAAATTGTAGGATTGCCATCGTCCCAAAGGATAGGCCATCTGGCCAGGATTTGTATCGTTACAGAGGCTCAGAAAAGTGCAGCGTAGCGAATGCTTGGATCATGATTGGCATGTTCTTATAGGACGCACTCAAGATATATATACTTAACTAATTCAACCATCACAGCTCTTCATCCAATAATTCCACGTGACAAGTTCAAAAGTTGGAACACGACTTCTGACTGTAACTTGGATGACTTATGGCAAATATATTTCCCAGAGGATGAAGATGAAGCACTCGAGGTGGACAAAGCTAGTCATGTTGCTGTACCAAGATGCGGCCATTATTCCTCGGGAAAGCGTAGTATGTCCCCTATTCAATGATAGACTAATCTACTGACTTCTATAAACGACTGACAGTTGCCTCTGCACCGTGTATCAAGCGGATCCATGCAGCGGATAGCAACAGCGAAGGACATATCAACATTGAACAAGCCCTGTGTTACAGGCTCAGAAACACTTCAAGAATGCTGACACTTCAGATGACATGGAGATTGTTGAAGAAGATATACATACAGTGGACTTGGAATTGAGGGAACCTTGTAAGGATTTATTATCATTGAAATATATCTACTTGAGTATTTCCAGTATTTTTGGCAACAGAAACCAAATCATTATTCCGGAGCTCTTCGCCATTCCTTCCGAATCCAGTCACTTGCCCTCCTTGTAGCCCTCCATTGACAAGGACTTCCAAATATGTGGAACAGGAAGACTGTCCTATTTGGTTGCAACAAGATCCCGCTCTTATCACAAACCCATTCAATGCTGGCTACCAGTTAACTGATGTCCTCAAGTGGCCCTTAGTCAGTTCATGAGTTGTTGTTGTTCAAGCAATCATTTTCTGTCATTTCAACTATATTGTTCATTCCTTTCTTATTGACTTACACTCTTTTATAATACTACATTTCTCAAAGTATATCCGGTCTTTTCTTCTCATTTACTCTACAATCTAATGGCTTTTGATGTTGAGCTTTTCCCCTCAAGTAAAATCCAGCCAAAAATGACTTCAAAAGGTTCAGGTTTACCTAGATAGTTTCAAGTACAAGGTAGAAGTAGATTCTAGCTAGAGTGGCTTGACTGGGCGTCATTTCGCGTGGGTCTTCATCTCTCGTTCACGCAGCTCCCCATCTTGCGCAAATTTTTATCTGTTTTTCGCACAGTCCACCATATTTTGCACCGAAAATTTCTCGCTGTCGCACTTTGAATAAAAGTGCAAACAGAGCGTCATAGTCCTGGTGCTGGAAAATCTGCAGTTGCATCCAGTCTTGTCTCATAGCTCAGGACTAAACATCAACTTGGTGGATCATTCTCTTTCTGTAGAGATCACAATGTGTTAAGCGACCCCACCTCTTTGTGGCGTTCTATAGTGCATGATCTCGCTCTTCATTGTCCTGGTTTAAAGGCCAGTATTATCAAAGCCCTGGACCGCGGTCTCATGAACCCACAGGTACCTGATATCCAAGATCACTTTGATCACCTCATCAAAGGCCCTTTGACCAGCCAACAAAGTGGAATAAAGGTTTTGTTGAGGGCTAGGTAATGTTTTATACTCTCCTATGTTTGACATCTGTTTTTTTAAAATCTTTGTTTGGTCACAGGCATCCCGTTGTTGTAGTGGATGCTTTGGATGAGTGTGGGGATGACTCACAGGTTGCACAACGCAGCATTTTGCTTGACACTCTGGCGCAATAGTCTTCCCTTCCCAAGAACATCAAGTTAATTGTGACCAGCCGAAACGAGCGCATGCCGAGTTCTTTCTCTGATATTTGCAAAGAAGTTGTTCTATCAACCGGTGATGAAGTGACACTTGCTGTGCGAAAAAATGTGTATTTGTTTTTTGCTAGCCGCTTCAAAACAATAAAAGAGGGATACCCTTCGCTACCCAAAGATTGGCTGGGACAACTGACAATTAGCCAAATGACAGATCATGCAGCAGGTCTTTTTATCTGGGCAGAAACTGTTATGTGTATTGTCACGCAAGGACACCCTGAAGAGCAGTTAGCGTTTATACTATCTGGTGATCCTATGACAGGGCAGGGCGGTGTCTACCACAGCTTTATAGTCAAATTGCTACTAGTGCTCTGGAAAGTATTCAGAGCAGCAACACCAGTTTGAAGGTGTTACAGTCTCTGCTGGGAGTAATAGTTTGTGCCAAAGTTCCACTAGAATGCGCACACCTCAAACATTTCATGGCCATCCCAACAACTGATGCAACAGTTGACTACACCATCGCATAGCTGAGCTTTGTGATATCAAGCAATGACGGACATACTTGCATTGGACATTTATCGTTCACAGAGTTCGTTGGCTCTGACCAGTGCCCCAAACCACTACGCATTGATGGCAACATGATGGTATAGCTGAAACAAGCTATGTTGCAGTCTTGCTTCCAGATAATGTTTGATGGCAACAACGGCCTGAAGTTTAATATCTGCCAATTGGAGACTTCCCATGTCCAAAACAGTGATATTGAAGACTTGGACAAGCTTATTGCACGATAAATTGGTGGTCATTTAAACTACTCTTGTTGGTATTGGGGAGGACACCTGGCAGATATAACAGACAAAATACATGTCCAAAGTTGGCTTATTGAGACGTTGCAGACATTTTTCAATAAGCACCTGTTGCACTGGTTGGAGGTTATGAGTCTAGCATACAATGTGCCAAGTGCTTTAGAGGTTTTGATTATTGCAGCATTGAAACTAAGGGTAAGTTTCACACTGCCTACTAGAAGCATTTCATAATACTCACTGGTTCATTGACAGGCTATCGCACCAACCCTGGGAGAGCTCTGCGAAGATGCACAGTGATTTATTGTTAATTTTGATGTTCCCATATCAGAAAGTATGCCTCATATCTATTTGTCTGCTTTTCCATTTGCACCAGAGCAGCCGCTTGTGTCAAAGTCATATTTGCCACATTTCAAGAACATACTTGCTATAGTGTCTGGAAAAGATGTAGCATGGCCTGCATTGCTGAATATCATGAGGGGTCACAAGGGTGCTTTTTCATCAGTTGCATACTCTCCAGATGGAAGCAAGATAGCTTCAGGCTCTCGGGATAGGACAGTGAGGATCTGGGGTGCTTCCACTGGCTACATGGTGGCTGGCCCATTTCAAGGCCATACTGATGAGGTCACATCTGTTGCATTCTCACAAAATGGAGCCAAGGTGGCATCAGGCTCTTGGGATAAAACAGTGAGGATTTGGGATGCTTTCACTGGTCACCTGGTGGCTGGCCCAATTATAGGCCACACTGGGGTTGTCACATCTGTTGTATTCTCATCAGATGGAGCAAAGGTGGCCTCAGGCTTTTGGGATAACACAGTGAGGGTTTGTGATGCTTCTACTGCTCACATGGTGGTTGGCCCCTTTCAAGATCACACCAACTTCGTCATGTCTGTTGCATTCTCATCAGATGGAGCCAAGGTGGCTTCAGGCTCTTTGGATAACACAGTGAGGATTTGGGATGCTTCCACTGCTCACTTAGTGGCTGATCCATTTAAAGGCCACACTGAGTGGGTCATTGTAAAAATCACAAACAAGTCTTGTTCTCAAATGTCTTCCTATCATATCAAGTAACTAGGATCTCTCACAGAATTTTTAAGCTCAAATCCACTGTCTACTGCTACTTGTGATCTAGTGTGGTCACAATAATTTTTGCTGCTACTACTGTTTATTGTTATTGTTGTTACTTTCCACTGTTGAAGTCACTGTCATCCCCTTCAATTAGAGTCCTTCTGAGCACTACAGTTTGTGCGCCAGGATCTTGCTATCACTGGGATATTTGTCATTTTTCATTGTTCTCAAACCTGCCTTGTGTTACGATAACACAATTTTCAGACCTTTAATCTTCATCCTCCTCTTTAACCTTTTACTGTAGTTTTCAACACACTGTGCCAGGCGGCACTTTCCCTTTTGTTCATACTCCTCTTTCTTGCGCCACGCTGCCTTTCTTCTTATTTTAGCTACAAAGTATCTCATGCAGTAGAGCTGGTCACACGGGCTGTGCCTATGACATCATCAGCCACTGCCTTCATCAACTGTATAGTACATATGTACAAACAAACCTGTAGTAGTATATATACCCCAATAGATCAAGGAGACTCCTCAGCAAGTCCTCCTGTTGTATACCCACAACTAACTCAGTCCTACCTAAGGGGTAACCACTCGCTCACCACTACCTTTATAGTTTGTTTTAGTGTGCACCACTCTTGGTTGTTACACCTTGTGCTACAAGTAGCAATGTAGTGCTCATCTTGATTTGTCCCAGTCCCCTATCCAGTTCAGTATCAAGCCCCTATCTTTGATCTATCCCTCCTCAAACACACATCACTTGGGTTTTGTTTTGAAGGATCATAAAGCTTACCACCCCACGAACAACCAGAGCACCTGTTACGGTACACAATTTTTGGACCTTTAAATTTCATTCTCCACTTGAACTTTCTTTTGTAGTTTTCACACACTGTGCTATGCGGCACTTTCCATTTTGTTCAAACTCCACTTTCTTGCATTGCACTGCTTTTCTTTATTCTTAGCTACAAGTCTCTCACGTAGTGGAGCTGGTCACACGGGCTGTGCTCTATGACATCATCAGCCATTGCCATTATCAACTGTATAGTACACATGTATAAATAGTCTGTAGATGTATATAAACCCCAATAGATCAAGGAAACTCCTCAGCAAGTCCTCCTGTTGTTTACCCACAACAAACTTGATCCTACCTTAAAGGGGATTATCCTCTCCTCCTCACCACTCTTTGCTTGTTCTTGTTGTGTGCCAGAGTATACAAACTTTGGTTGTTACAGCACCCACCATTATAGGAAGTCTAGCCCACAAACAAGTTCCATGGAATCTGGGAAGATTGTTTGTTAGTTTGTTTTGTGTGTGGTTTTCCAACAGGCAGTCTTCATCATCAACAATGCCATCACCACAATAGGGTGTTCAAGCTTTACAATGTTAGAATAGCTCAATGTCTTCAAAGGGAATACTATTGATCTCAATTGAGTTTTCTCTGGTCACTACTTGTCTTCCACAGATGACACACAGTCTCAGAAAATTGTTGAACTCTTTAAGCTCCATATCAGGCTTCCAAAAACCAAGAAGCGGATTTGATAATGTAGAGACTGGACAATTTCCATCTCATCATGGCTTGAAGTGCTTACTTTTGTTATGCCATAGAGAGACTGGGAGGTCAGATTGTATTGTCATGGCCTTTGCAAAGGTGTTTGGCCTTTTGCAGACACACAATATGGTGAATATCCTATTACGCTTGATATTCCCACATACACACAAAATAGGTCAGCAAAATAAGAATTCCTAATGTTGGAAATTGAGAAAGGAGTTTAAAAGGTATTCTGAACCCTTTGTACCAGAATTATTACTCAGGCATGTATTCCATGCCAGTATATGTTGTGCCTAAGCCTGGGGGGAAGTACTGTCTCTTTACCAATTCCAGTGCTGGTGCCTTCTCATTAAACTCTATGATTTCAAAGGATGACACTGCTGGTGTAAATCTCGACAATGTCCAGTGTAGGAATGTGATGCAGCTACAATGCTGCAATGATTATGAGCTCTCACCAATATGAACTGTGAGAAACAAATATTATATTAGTTTTCCCATATTTTCGGACTTTTCCAATAGTTTTATTTTTTTCATACCTCAGTCCATTGTACATTGAACTGAGGTGAGCATATCAATTTAGACTTACAGTAGAATAATCCTTTCTGATCATTCTCCATATACTTCTACTTATTTACTACAGTGAGAATATTGTAATCTACAGTATGTCATCCAGGACTTGAGGAACTGCTTACACCTCTTTCAAAAGCACTACAGTAACAAGGAACTTATAATCTGAAAGGGTGTTTTCTCAGTGATCTATGACACTATAACCAAGCTCCCCTGTGGAGGTCATTTGGCTGTATGTACTGACAATCACAACATCATCACCATGTTTAACTCCCTCAGCACCAAACCCCTCTACAACCAACTCCTTATCCATGTGATAGACATGTTTTTGGCTTGCAAAGTCAACTACCATGTCTTCCACATTGCTGGTGTATGCAATGTGGTTGCTAACCGCCTCTTATGTTAGGATATATCCAGCACTCTTGCGGCCATTCCAAATCTCCATGACATCCCTTTTCAACCCCCTCATCAGGTGATGGCCTGGGGGGCATCCAAAAAATGATTCCTTAGCCACCCCACTCACATTAGTCACTTCACAAGCCCTGGGCTGTTGACTGTCTTCTCCAGGAGCATCCTATCAATTTTGATGTTGTAAAGGGTTCACCCTGATCAGACCACAAGTGCACAGGACCTTGTTCTATTGCTGTAATAGCTAGTACAAAGGATGCAATGTAGTGGTAGTGATAAAGGTGATTATTCAGATAAGGTTCTGACATAACACCAGAAAAGCGGAAATGTGATGCGGCTGTAAGTATTAGGTAAGAACTAGTAAGGGTGCCACACCTTACAGGTGCCTGGGAAAGAACTGTAGAAATGAAGTTATGTAAGCAAACTTTGGAGCTTTTATCCCATGATTATATGTAACTGGCCTTTTGTGGCTATTACTATTTTTCACATGGTATTTACATATGTTTAGCTTTGTATGTACATTTTAGGACCTTTATTTGCCAAAGTATCCTTCTCCTGTGCTTGTTCCCATGCTCTGAAGGTCTGAATCTCCAACAAGAACTTAGTATAGTCCTGATGTCCAAACATCTATGTGTCATTCAACCTGCAGGGATCAACCAATAGATTCAGAAGAAAGTGCTGAAGACTAGAATGGAACGAGTCCACAGATGAGTCTGCAGATCCACAGGTCAGTCCACAGAGTCCACACTTTTGAGTCTAAGCTGAGTAGATATGTAGAGCTGAGAATATGACATGACTCCTAAGAGTCTGCATGTTGGGCCTATACGAGTGGAACGTCACAACAAGCTTTGCACTTGTTGGAAATATGGCTATACAGTTGGGGAATGTCTACAACACCCCTGAGGTGACTATGGCGACTTATTCAGATGAATTCTGAGTTACAGGGGATCCAAAGATGCTATTTCTTCCTTTTGGAAGTACAATTTTATAGTAGTACCACAAAGTAAATAGCAAAAAAAACCCAAGATATATGGGAACCGATGGGGGAAACAAAGGATAAACATCAGGAGGTGTCCATATGAAAATGTAAGAAAAAGCGAGCCATTTCCTGCTGGTCCAATGCCCAGACAGTCCCATACTATGAGGGACAACTCTCATAATGCTCAGGAGTCCATGTAGAGGCACACACGTGTGTGGAGTGCTGAGTTAGCTCCTTCATCCAATGGGTCCAAAAAGTGTGGACTCTGGTCTGCAGACTGTTAAGTATCGATGCACAGATTGTTGTAGAACTGGTTCTATAAGTCGGGAAATGAAGGGATTACAATGCCAGCCTCTATGTTAACTTTACAATGTGTGCTCTCATGTGGCATGTGTTTGTTTATTGTTATGAATTTAGCTGTTTTAAAACTTTGTGTACATACATCTTAAAGTTATTGTGATTTATTTTTTGTTATCATATATGCTGTTAGCAAAGCATCCAGTGTGAGGTAAATTTTCCTGGTTGTGTATGCTCTAGGATTTCTCCTCTCTAGAAACAATGTGGTCTGGGAGCCTGGAAAATCAGTTGATTAACAGTTGAAGATACATTCAAGGATTTTTCATGAAAAATGTAGCACTGAGCTTTGTCCGGATGATTATTACTCGATCCGAGACGCACTGTTAAGCTTGCCAAAGGATGTTTGAATAGCAGAAAGATTACACATGCCTCCTGTGCATGCACATGGTGAGGGGTTCGGATGCTTTGCAGTGGGTCACGCGACTTTGATGCCGCGAGCCAAGCAGCGAGCGCTAATGTGCATGTTTATCGCGTTTCTATTCGTTGTCGCTACCTGACATGTCGACCACGCATTTGACACCTGCACTGAGGCCAAGTACCGTTCCTCGTAGAAGAGAGAAATCGCGTCCAACGGCGCTGACGCTCTTCTGCTCGCCACCTAGCAGCACAGCGAGCACGGTCGTAGATTCGTCGCCTGCATTCACTGAAACGATGAATTCAGTTTTGGGTTCTCCATTTCTTACCACCCCATCCTCACCTTCGCCTTCTCTTTCTCTTCCTCTTAGTAAACCAGCTTCAGTAAGCGACAACCGCTCGTCTTCAACATCGTCTGGCTCGTGCATGACTAGCATTGGTAATTGCACACCCACGAACACACAACCCACAGCCCAAACAACCCCCGAGCCCATTTCACCCGTGCCCACTCTGGACTTTTCCATTATCAGCTCGCCTAGCACGCCCACCGTCTCGAGAAAACATCCTCCCCGCAGATACCTACGAAATGCTGGTGCAGCTCAATGCAAGTGCGCTTCCCAGGACGGGTTTGGGTACGGTCTCGTCACTGCGCGTAACTGCGACAGTCTGACTCCCCGTAGTCACTCTTACCACGTCGCAGACGATTATAACAGCGCTGGCGCTGGTTCAGCATTGCGGACGTATCTCTGTCCATACTGTACTCGTCATTCCACTCCTTTAAATCATTTACGCTCCAAATCCCGTGTGGGGATCTCCGCAAAGACTCGCATACACTCAAAGAAACCAAGCATTGCTAAACTGTGGCAGTCTATTTCCTCTCCTTCGTCAAAATACTCCCCATCAGTCTCTCCTTCGTCCCTCTCTCCCAATGGTAATGACCCGATAACAACACCTCTAAAGCGCAAAGCAAGATCATCTCCCCTTCGTATCTACAATGGAGCCTCTCACTCTTGCGATGAGACCGTCTGCTCCAGCCATTCCACTTCTCAATCGTATCAACAAAACCCAAGCACGAGCACACTTACATTCCACACACCACGCATATACCCCAAGCTACACTCATTCTATAGCCATAGCACATCATCAAAGTCGAAACTCCACATCCATTCTCGCCCCAACATACGCTCGAGGCAGGCTCATACAGATACTGAAATAGGTACAGTATTTGGTCTTGGCCTAGACTACTCGACACTCTCTCCGCTTGATGGCGAGGAGGGTGAGCTCGTTGTCGTGGACGATCGCGAAAGCCAGAGCGACATCGACATTGGTCGGTATAGAGATATGGGTCCAGGCAGGAGCGTCAACGTCGGCCATTACAGTGAAGGTCGATACTTATCGCGCTTCCGCGATGCCGGAGTTGTCAAAGGTGTCGCAGGTACATCTTTTCAGGCGCATATATCAAACTCAAGCTCAGGACGAGCGCGTCTCTTCGAAGCAGAAATCCGGTCTCGCTCACTTGACGCAGATGGAGTTGGCCAGCTGAAGACACCAGGGCAAATTGATCTTGAGCAAGGACCCGAGGACGGATTTTGTCATCGACATCGATCGAAGGATGCAGCAGTCTCAAGTTTATTGACCATCAACAGAAGTATCAGTACCGTTGTAAACGAGTCCACGAACTCATGGCGCAGGACATATACAGGTGAAGGAGGGAGCGGGAGTAATGCATGCGACTTGAATGTCGCAGACACGGACGTTGGTGCAGGCCCAGATATGAAGGCAACTGCTGGATGGAATGCTGCGGTCGGGTATGGCCCGTTCCTATCGTGGTCCAGTCCATCTACTTGGGGCCCCAGGAGTGTACGAGACAGTATGAGGTCGGATGGGTGCAGTAGATATGATAGATGTGGAGCAGATCCTGATCTTGATATGGATGTAGCATCGTTTATAAGCCGTGGATGGAGGGCGAAGATTGTGAGCGGGTTTGGTGAGTCTACGTTTATCAGTCGAGTTGAATGTTCGACCTGACTATCTCATTTCTTTTCCTGCCTATGCGCACAACTGTACCTACCCTGTTCTCCCTCCCATCTTTTCCGTTGCCACTTCACCATAGATATCCTTACTACCCTCCCACCGGAGTTATCTCTCCACATACTTTCATACCTCCCCCTTCCCGACCTTCTCTCCTGCGCGTTGGTGTGCAAGCATTGGGCTCGCCTCATTGAAGACAATGCCGTTTGGTGGGCTGTTTGGAGACGTGCTGAAAGTGGAGGCGAGGTCGAGGGCCAGATTAACAGCGAACGGGAAGGAGATACGACTTCGGGCAACTTACTTAGGGCAAGTCATGTAAGTGTCGGTACGGAAACCCTAAACCTGGATGGCGAAGAGCCAGCACGAGGACTTGCGCCGTGGTGGTGCGTGAATCCACGAGGGTGGGCGGTTGACCTTGCAAGAGCGAGCTGGTGTGCAAAGAGCGGTAGGAGCGTGTTGGTTCCCGGGTGGGAGGAGCGGATGCGTGAATGGAGGGAGAAAGATGTGCGGTATGGTGATATATGGGAGGATGGCGAAGACGGACTGAAGCATGGATATAGTCACGGGAGAGCACTTCGGTCTTTAAACCCAAGCCTCTCGGATGAAGGGACCTCGAAGTTTACTTTGGAGCCCCTGAACTCTTCGCCAGTTTCATCAGTCGTGCATGTACCCCATGTACGAGAAGTTCCATCTTCGGAGATACCGACACCCTACATCACACAGAGTCCACAGATAGCCCCACTGATGCTCGATTGGAAGCGAGTGTACAAGGCGCGTGCGCTCCTGGAACGGAGGTGGCGCGATCCAGAGGGAGAGCCGAAGGTGAGGAGGATCGAGGGACATACGGATAGGTGAGCCAATCGTGCTTTTGGTGTACTTCTTGTCAAGAAGCAGTCCTTATACCTCTCCCCCATTAGTGTCTACTGCCTTGATTTTGATTCTAAGCGCATTATCACCGGTTCGAGAGATACGACGATCAAAGTATGGGCTTTGAATAGCGGGAAGCTGCTCGGGAGCTTCGAAGGGCATAGAGGCAGTGTTTTATGTTTGAAGTTCGAGAGAGATTGGGATAGACATGGGGTTGACAGTGGGCGACATGAACGCAGCAGCGAACAGAAAGGAGAAGAACGGGAGGCTGATGGTGGAAGGGTTCGTGGATTTATGGTAAGCGGGAGTAGTGATTGCACAGTTTGCGTATGGGATTTGGTGTCCTTACCCCCTCGAAGGACCGGGAGACATCAGAATTCACGAAAGAACCGGTATAGGGAGCAGGATGGGACGGTCGGTAGTAGTGATGAGAGCAGTGATGACAACGTCGGTAACGGTGAACATGATAGACACAATAATGAGGGGAGCTTTATCCATAGGACGCATACTGGTGGTGGTGATGATATAACAGATGGAGAGGGCGAAGCGGGGGATGAGGTAGGAGAGGTCCGTGCGACAGTCAGAAAGGTACTGCGTGATCATTCTGGAGGCGTAGTTGATTTGAGGATGGATGACCAGTGGGTTGTCAGCTGGTATGTTCGGACTGAGTTTTATCAATATTTGAATAGCTGATTTTCGCCCTTGATCTAAGCGCCAAAGACGGTCTCATTAATGTGTACTGCCGGCGCACGCTCACACGATTCCGCGCGATACACGGCCATGAAGGGTCTGTGAATGCCGTTGGGCTCGAGCGAGGGAGGGTGGTAAGCGCAAGTAGGGATGGCACTATGATGCTCTGGGACATCGAAAGTGGGGAGAGGCTACGGTTATTTGAAGGTCATGAAAGAGGGATGGCATGTATCGAATTCAAGGTCAGTCCGAGTGCTTCTGCTATGTATAGCTTTAGTCTTCTTACTCTCTTCTCCCGGTCTCGTCATGATGATGAATATGCACAGGACGACCTGATTCTCTCTGGCTCGAACGACTGTACTGTCAAGCTATGGAGAGCGTCGACAGGCGAATGTCTGCACACATTTGTGGGTCACACACTTTTGGTCCGTGCCTTGTATTTCGAGCCGAGAAGTGGATATATTGTGAGTGCGAGCTACGATCGGTCGGTGAGGGTTTGGGAGTGGAAAGAGGGGGAAGGAGGTGGAAATGGCACGGGACGACCTGTAAGAGTGTTCAAGAACCTGCATGCGAGCCATATCTTTGATGTGCGGTTTGATGTGGGGAAGATTGTCAGGTGGGTGATTTCCTTAATCTATCTCGTCGCATCCTCCAAAAATTCCGCACCTTGGCTCTGCCTCCTCTTATTATGAAAGTATACGCTGACGTTTGTTCTTCTTGCCGCCGCCCATCTCTATCTCCCGAATTGACAAATCAACAACGAATTTCCCCCGTCTCAACGAAAATACTTCTCGTAGCACGTCACATGATCAGAGGATTGTCGTGTTGGATTTCACGTATGGCATAGACGGCGCCGAGCTTTTTGTTTGATTTCTTGGGCCTTCGATCTGTTTTGATTTTGGCGGTCGTGGTATCTCGTCACTGGTATCGATTCGCTATAGGACTTAATCATGCACTTGAGGTGCAATGCATCACATTCAATTTATTCATTACATTTGTTCATATCCATCCATTCATTCATTTTGTGCAGTATGCATCATATACGATATACCAACAAGGACTTCTTCATCTCATATCAGGACTAGTGGGCTCATTCAGCGGTCAATTTTGCTATCTGTGTACTTGTACAACATCTCCTTTAGTACTATCTCTCGGATCCCTGTTCGTTCTCTACAATGTGATATGTTTACATTACCAAGTCGGCATCATCATTTGCTAACGTCCGGATATACATCGAATCGTCTCTGGGTGGTCACTGGTATGCCTTGTCTTGCGTCGTGGAGTGGCTTGGGATCTTCGGATTTTTACGTGAATTCGGACTGAAAACACCGTAGGTTACAGACACTCACCAATATGTGTGTGTAATATAGTTTCACCTTCTTCAGCTTCGACGAGGACCGTACCACTGATGATAATTGGATGAATCCCAGCTGAAAGACAAGAAATAAGGGAGGAACGTACTAAGGATCAACCACCATCGAATGGCCCCACTATCATTCGAGGTTAGTCATAAGACGAATAGGGAGGAGAATGATACAGACAGCATGATACCCAGCACTCATATCTCGGGCTGGACTACACATTGAGAAGAATACTTGATTATCCACGGCACTATCAAAGGGGTGGTTAATGGATTGGCCAGATGAGAGGGGCTCGAGGGAGTAGGTACCGTGCTTGTTGTAGAAGCTTCCAGTGCATAGGTCCTGTTGTGAGATTGAACGCTCCAGGATAGATCATCACGTGGCAGCCTGCATGTATGGAGCACATCAGCATGCAGTCCGCCCTTGACCCAAAGACAAAGATTAGCGCATCGAACCTTGCCGTGCTGCGATCATGGATAGCTCGGGGAATCGTACGTCATAGCAAATACCCAGACCGACACGAGCGAAGTCTTGGGGCCTTGCGTTAGGGGGAGAACGTTTCAGAGGGTGGGATGAATACCTGTATCGAAAAAGTTTGTTGTGTTCCCTCCGGTCAATGTTTCGCTTTCCTGCATGATGTGCTAAGATTATGCATCTTGGTGATTTACGCTTCACCCTACGTACTTTGAATGTGATTTTGCCTGGAATATCAATATCGAATAGATGCACCTTACGGTGCATCGCGACCAATTTGCCTACCGTTCGCAAGACATGAGCGCATGAGTGAGGAAGCGATAAACCAACAAGGCGTGATTTACCTTGGGGGGAGTAGACGGTGCAAGTGTTGTAGAACTTGTCGTCAGAAGGATCGCGTTCAGGGATAGAGCCTTGCTAACTGTGAGCCTCGATCATCTTATCAATGGCGGCAGGGGAAGAACAAGACCTCCAACCACCCAAACACCGGTTTCTTTTGCAGCGTCAGAGAGCATCTTGACGCTCTCACTTGGGCTGCTCGCTACATCGTATGGCTTGTCATGGCGAAAGCCGATGGTCTCGGCGTATACGGGAAAGTGAGCGTGGCCGTACGGCGAGTTGAAGCATTCCTTGCATGTGATAAGGGGTGGGTGCGATGGGCGCTATAGGAGGGGCGAGAAAGAGGACATACGGGTAACACGATCAGGTCTGGTTTTACTCCCGAGTTTCCGTTGGCAGCATTGAGGATCATCTCGCGAGCATGCTTGAGGTTCTCAGATTTGTTGGGGCCGACGCCTCCAAGCTGGATCAAGGCGAGGTTGAAGGGCTTGAACGCCGGGGCTGAAGCGAGGGACGACATGGAGCGGAACGTTGGCGACGACGTCGACGAGAAAGATGGGTGTGATAAAGGGCGGCGCAGGGACGAAAGAAGAGATGCAATGAGAGACATGTTCCGCGCGTGGATAACAGTGGAATCACCGCGATAATTACGCGGCACTCGATCGGATTGATTGCCACTCCCCGTGCTTGTAATACTACTGCTTGTACTGTATGATAGTCATACTTATGACATCTGGACCTTTGGAAATGTCCGTGACTACAGATCCCACAAAAAAAACATATTTCAAGAAAATATCACATTATTCCGTTCCCGCACAGCGCCTTAAGTTATGCACGTTACCAATCCCACTTCTGGTGTATATCCTTTGTCCCCAACCAAAATTCCTCTGGCACACTTTGAATAAAAGTGCAAAATATTGTGTTGAGAACGAAAGCTCGCGCGTTAATCTGCAAAGGGATCTTCGTTTACTACCACCTTGCCCTTCCCACTCCAATTCGCTGATGGCCCAGGTGCAGTATATCGATTGGGCTCTTCGTCACTATCATAGTCGCTAAAGTCAGATAAGCTTCCCCTGTTCTTGTCCCACTCTTCCTCGCCCGACACTGCACGACTCGACGACGGCAAAAGGGGCGGAGGCAGGCCGCGTTGCTCGGTCCCCAATGCTCCGAAGGATAAATCCTGCAGATCGGGGTGGATGGGAGACGGAGCACCGTATTCGTCTTCGTCGTCTTCATAGTTCTGCTTTGCGCGGTCAACTGCCTCACGCTGGCGGTCTTGTAAGCCACTGGCTCCAACTGGTCTGTGTGGGCCGATATGAGTTCCAGCTAACGCAGCTTGCATATCGGCGGTAGGATCTTGGGAAGTAGGAGCAGCCGAGAGCTTGAGGTGTAATGGACGAATGAGAGGAACGAAGGGTTTACTGCAAGTTTGAAGCTCACTTTTTCATACATTTCGATAGCTGTAATCATGCGCTCGTTAGTTTCTAGGAGGGTGCCGATAACATCTTCGTTTTCAACGAGCTTAGTTACCATCAGCTGTGAGTAATATAGCAGATGAACTAAAAGGGATTACCTGGATGTAGCGCACTATAGGCTTACGAGCTTGCCTTACGTTTGCAACACATTCTTGGACACGCTGATTGGTTGCCACACTCTCCTTTTCTGCATTGACGAGTTTGATCGCATTGACGAGATTATTCGTGGCCTGGCTTGCGTTGGCTATGGTCGTTAATATCTGCGGTTTTTCCTGTGGAATATGTGTGTCGATGACAGTGAGAGAGAGAGAGAAGAAGGGAGTGCTAACTGCTTCGAAATTGAGAGGGGCCCTATTCTTTCTCCTCTTTGCGTCTTTCTCTGCCTTTCTGATCTTCTCCTTTGCTTCTTCCTTGTCTTGTCTAGCCTTCTTTTTGGCAAGTTCTTTCTCCTCCTTCTCCTTCCTCCTCTTTTCGAAATCAGAGGACGTAGCAAGATCACCACCTTGGAGACCCAAGAGATTGTCTATCTCTGCATTGGTTGGTCTATTTTGCAAGCGGCGCTCCTGAGGACGACACTGCCTGTACAAGCTTGAGACGGAAGCCATGGAGGGGTCGTTCTTGAACTGGGACTGCCAGGAAGCGAGAACGGCAATAAGCTTCTTCTTTACTCTGGCATCGGTGGAGTGATCGGAGGCGAGGTGCCTGATGGCATCGATGAGCTGAGGATCCGCAAAGGTTGCTGCAAGATAAACGGTCATCGGTGCATGACTGAGAGGCAGATGGGCAAAGATAGATACACTGGAACTTGTGACTGCAGTTCTCTACGAGAGCGTGTAGAATCTAGTACGCCCAAGCGATAAGAGCAGGAAGGGTGGAGAAGGAAGGTGGACATACGACGATTGCACGATATTGACGGTGGGCATCGCCGTGCTTCAGTTTCTTTCTGATCGCTCTGGAGGCTTCAGCTGTTCTGGAGGGAGGGGTGGGTCACGGGGCAGATCATGTGAGGAGAGAGCATACCCTGTTGGCTGGAGTTCGATGGAGTGCACAATCTCTGGGATGCTGGGGAGAGTGTGAGCGTAGCATGTGACTTTGTGAGGAAAACTTGCCCGTCGTAGGCCTCGTCGTCGTAGGCAGCCGACGTCAGGATTTCGACCCAATCTGTGATCGAGGACTGCAGCGAGAATTGGATCGCAATCTTAGCTAATCATCGTGCTCGACGTACGTGTGGTTTGTCGCGGTTCAGCGCAGAAATCGCAGACTTGATGGCAGACATGGATCGATGTCGCTCACACCAGCACTCCGCTTGCCTCACTCGCCCTTTATGGAAGGTCAACTGCCTTTTCAGGACCTGACGCTTCCACCGCATATATTGACGTCACCCATAAATCGACCATATAACAACCATGCCACCCCTCTCTGCATTCTGTCGCACTCACTCCATCTCACCATGCCTGCAACCACTCGCAGAGAAACACCAAGGACATCCAAACCTCCCAGCGCTACAAAGCAGAAGACCACCCCGCACCCAGACCAACAACATGACGAGAAGACCGAGATCGAATCACACCCAAAAGTAGGTGAGAAGCGAGAAGCTGATAACGACGAAGGTGGAGCAGAAGAACCTCCCTCTAAAAAAGCAAAATCCCATGAAGATGATGCGATTGACTACTCATTCCAAGAAGGTCAGCAAAATCACATGGAGCGTGCATGGACTGAAACTGAACTTGAACTACAGGTGTCATTGAGAGAGGTCACATTTATTTCTTCTACCGTCCAAAAGTTCAACACGAAGAAGCACATTCGTTGGACCACGTTAAAAATATGCACATACTTCTTGTCCCTCGTCCTCCAGTGTTCAGCGCTTATGACCCACAAGTTGACAAGGTGAACGATAAAGTCGTCATAGAACAGGAGGGCAACCAGGAAATGAATTTAATATTGGAAGGCGCAGACGCACTACCCGCTCCGGAATCTCGGGGTGTATCGAAAAAGACTTTTCGACTCATCACGATTGGAAAGAAGAAGTTGCCTAATCCAGAGGGAAGTGGTCGAAAGGATACTTTCTGGGCAGTAGTCACCACCGTAGGAGACGATCTTCACAGTCTCGAATCTGGCTTGGGAGAAAAAACATACGAAACTAAAACAAGAGGTTCGTTGTCCATATGCCTATTCGTGAGACCCTGTTTAGACTGTTGATCAGGGACGAGGCATGAAGAGCCTGTACGTCTTGCCGGGCGTGGGGCTTATGCTATTGCAAATCAAAGTTCCACGACCCCGTCTTCGCGAGAAACTCATCTTGGATATCATCTCTCACATCCTAACGAGCTTGGCGATGTACAAAACGCTCTTGGCATTCACCTTGCTTCTTCTTTCGTTTTACAGGTCAAGAATCCTTTAGCACCCGCCACAGGGCCGCAGCGCATTGGATTGCCTAAGGGGCGACGTGCAGAATATTCCTCGAGCATTATGGATCAGGTGTTTGGAAAGGGCACGCGGGGCCGCCAGTCGTACGGTCTAAGATTTAGCGCGTGCAATCACATAGATCTACTCAACCACAAGGGAGCTGAGCTACTTTTGATTGCCGCTCGTACAGGGGCCAGTGGTAACGATCAAAGTTTGGGTGAAGGACGAGGCGAAGGTTGGTGACATAAACGCCTTGTGGAAACAGATAATTACGGTCCTCTTTACAGCATTGCAGGAGGCGGAGGAAAATGAAGGGAAAGAACCCGTCGAAGATGTCTTCAAGGAACTAGCAATGGATAAGGATGTCTTTCCCGCTGAACCACTTCAAGGAGAATGGATCTAGCTGCCCGTGAACGACATAATCCGTAACGTACAAGTACCTATCGATATTTATCACTTTTCATAGCATACAACGAAGAATGTGCCAACTGTATATATGCATATGTATTCATCTAAATGTCTAAGACTTACGCACCTATAACATCCTAACTTTGATCTGAAATGATGACAGAAACTCCGTTGACCCCTAGGAATCGCCTCCTCCAATGTCAGGTAGATCTGGTATCAATGAATTGTTTGTATGTGTTGAAAGAGTCGAAGGTAGCATCAATTGGCATGATCAAAGTATCAAATGGAGAAACAGTGCTAGTTGTTGGGGCACCATCAGACGAGCTGTCAGTATCAGATGGAGTGAAAAATACGTCGAGCGCATTCGGGTCGGACGATATGGTGGAACCATTTTGAGACGTCGCTGCAGCGAAAGGAGCAATGGAACGGACTTCAGGGACACCAACGGACCGCTTGGTCCCTTGCCGAAGCACAACTGGCGAAAAAATGACCGGTGCATCGTTGGGGTTGGGAAAGTAGTGAAGTCCCCGCGTGATTTTACTTTCCGGTACTTGATGACTATCATAAGACCCGTCACCGAGCACTCTCTCAAAGTCTTAAACAAAAAAACAAAAACTTACTCGTTCCGAAGGTGTAATAACATCTCAGCCTTCCTCATCGCATCACCAACAGAACGCTGGCACAATTTGCATATGTAGCTGATAGCATTGTCGTCAAACGCCACCAGCTTTTTTTCCATGACTCGTACGATAAGTTCATCAACACCGCGAATCGGCGTGAAATCTGCTGATTTTGTCGAGTAACATCCATATATGCTTTTTCCGTGAGTCATGATCGCGTGATAAATCTAAGAAAGAGGATCAACACAATTCGATACAAATTGGAGTACGAGTGGCTTACAGCCGTACGCCACGCCATACCTGTAGCTCGACGTTTATCGACCAGGCAGGCGTTGCACCGAAGTTTTGGATCTAATCTGTTCATATCATCGACGGTGGTAACCGCGGGATCCATGCCACATATGCGGATGATTTCTGCAGCAACGGAAACATGCCTGACCACCGCTGGACCGTATTCGTTGAGTTTAGCAGACCACGGACGGCCTGCCATCGTCTCATGGGCGACTGATTCTGCATTGGGGGTAAAATGGGCATGATAAAACCGGGGAGGTTCTACGAAGCCTCGGAAGGCCAATACCTCGGGATAAAATAGCATGCTATGTGAAGCCAAGGGATTGAAGTTTGCGGGAAAGAAGAACACAGTGCTAGCAAGATGAAGGCGCGACGAAATTGACGAGTCATCGTCTGTGCCTGCTGCTGTGAGAGAGGGAGGGCCCATACAGACGGAGACAAGTTCCCTATCGACCTTTCGTCGCCAGTTAGGTATCAGATTTGGCAATTGGACAAGCGCTGAAGAGAAGCTGCTGGCAGTGACGGCTACATCAGGAGGAGACTTGATGATATCTTCGAATAGTTTGAACGCAGCTACGTCCGCGACATGGGGCATGAGCTCACACGGTCCATCCATCTGAGGACTCCTGCGCAAATAGGCTTTATATTCTTCCATCAGAATGCGACGACGTGAGGAATATACGGTCTCTTCGAGCCGAACTTCTCTCAGGTTATTCATCCACTCATTTAAGGGCTTGCTGATCATACTAAGAGCTGTGCACATTAGAGTGGTCATTTCAATGGTCAAATCGCTCGTGAGTATGGAGAAGCTGACCTCTGGGTGTGAGCGGCTTGGGCGTGTTTATGACGGGAAGCTGTGAAATTATATCCCATGAGAAGTATTCAACCTCGAGTTCCCATCCATGTCCTCTCATCCAAGATCGAATTCTAGTGGATTAAAGAGATGCGGCCAGTTAAAACAACGATTTCCTTTTTCGAATATTACACGAACCCATTTTCTCGTGCCATCATCATGTCTTCAACCTGCCGATAACGGATAGGTTGATACCAAACTTCACATAGTGTGGCGTGCTTTCACAAAGAGGAAGTTAAAGTGCACACAATGGATGTAAATAAAAGCAACTGACCTCCTGAATTTGAAGCGTAGCAAGTTGCTGTTCTTGCAAAAATGCTTCAACATCCTTGAAACGCATGTCCTGTATCTTTTCTTTCAGAAGATTCACGTGAGAAGTGTGATAATTATTCTCTGATTTTTATTTTAGTGCGGTGCAATGGAAAATAGATAATCAAACCTACTGTATTTTCCCTCTCGTACCATAGGCAAACATGGAGAATTACCTATAAGCTTATTGATAATATCAGGTAGTCCACGTTTATTTATTGTGCTGCGATCATGTCAATAGTGGCTATAAGCTGCATAAAAATTGAGACAGTACCACAGTTTTACACAAGACGAACAATATCTGGCACGGAACTGCCAAAAGAGAAGCTTTCCTTCCTTTCCACAATTCTTTTTCCTTGAGAATGAGTATATGTTCTCAACTGAATAGAATGATAGTTACATGGCAGTAAAAACCAAAGGCGAGGTTAGCATATCGTTGTTCGCTCAAATCTGAAGGGCAGTCTGGCATCCCTTCTACCTGGAGGCGGGCTGCTTTCCATACGAAGGCATACGCTTTCGACATCAAGAGCGAGTGGAATGACTTTGATGTACGAGTAAGGTTAAGGAGATCCAACGGATGCAAAAAGGTACAAAGCTATAAACGACTTAGGAGCAGAAACGACACCAGAAGCAGCGAGCACTTGCATGAATTATAACGTCAAGATTTAGTGCAGACAACAAGTCTTTCGACTTGAGGTAATTTTGTGGTGATATCCTGTCTGTCCCAACGCCTAAACCTTTCTGAGCTCGACGCTTCAGAGGTGGACGACTGCATGTGGGTGATGAGTGTGTGGGTGTGGACGAAACGATCGGCACATGATGCATCTCTGCTCCAGCAATTATGCAGGTGGAATAAGATTCTGATTCTAATGGCAGGGTGGTGCCCAAGGGGAGTAACTTGATGTTCCATGGTCATGGTTCGCAACGAATTAAAGGCCTTCGTGTCGGAACTTCAAATCAACAGTATAGTTTTGGCCGAAAGCGGCAGATCGCACCGAGGCAGTCTGAGTAGGTGCTTTCAATTCCAGCGACTGTCAGAGGCACTCAGATCGCTGTGGAAGAGAACCGGCCTCGCGGCACACTGTTCAGGCCAACCAACGTCGGCAGAGCAACAACGGCATTGGAACAGGATAAACCACATTTCTTCGGCATCGGCATCTCTTGGGACATCTTCCTCCCATCCACTTGCAGTAGTGTTGCCTGCAATGCTCCCTCACTTTCACTTCTTAGAGATTCTACGCACGTGCCTCTTTTCTTCTGATGAGAACCGCTCTCCTGTGAACTTCAGGTCAAGAACTTTTTTTTTGCTATCATTTGCTCGAACCTACAGTTGCCTACTATGCCACACCTCATGTATGTCTTTCGTGGGGTTAAAATGGCCTTCGTGTTGCCGAAGGTGCGTGATACCAGACTGTTTGCGGGAGTAGATGTAGCCGAAAAGTACAGAAGTTGCCGCAACGCGTTGCGCCTAAAAAGAAAGTTGAAGCTTGGGAGAGCAAATGTGGTCTTCGAATTGTCTCGCTCTTCATTGTCTTAACTAGCATTGGAGATCGCTACTGGAAAATCTGTTCATTTGAATGGAATAAGTAGTACAATGTCATAGATGCATATGCAACGTGTGGGAACACGAAGGCAACAAGGAGCCAGAACATGACATACGGTGCCAGTCCTAAGAGCAATGGAGCAGAGAAGATATTTGTTGTTCAAGTGATATCAATTTTGGTCTTCCGGCAGTGAAAAAAACTCCGATCAGTCTGAATCGCTGTTATCTCCAGCACTGTGGATATTGTTGTGAGCGGGAACGTTAAGAAAATGAGGCAACGTCATGTGAGTGTTTGGTGGTGGTGGTGCAAATATCTGAGAAGTCGGAACAGAGAAGTTCTGTAGGGTATTAGAAGTGCTGGCAAGTGAATAAATGGTGCCTGATGGGACTGTATATATATTCAATGATATGAAACCAATTGACGCAGTTAACTTACTTTGTGACATTGCGGCGAGAATAGAAGCAGCTGTGGGACCTGACTTGATTCGCCTGACTGTTGTCGAAGAGTTGAGCACCACAGGTGAAACAATGATGGGAGCGACGTTGGAGTCAGGGCCGTAGTGCAGGCCCTGCTTGAGTTGCTGTTGGGGTATCCCATGACTGTCATGTAGCCGATTACTGGGTGCTCCAACATTGAAAGAAAATACTTACTCGTTTTGAACGTGAGAAAACATGTTAGCTTTCTTCATCGCATCGCCAACAGAACGCCGACATAGATAGCATATATAAAAAATGGCATTATCATCGAAAACCTCCAACTTGCCCTCCATGAGCCGCACGCGGAGTTCGTCTTCACCTTGGACCAGGGTAAAATGGGGCGAGGAACTTGAGTTCCCATACATGTTAGGTCCATGAGTCGTGATAGCATGATAAATCTGAAGATAGGTTCAGCAAAGTATGGTGAAGTTTAAAGACCAACCCCTACAGCCGTACGCCATGTCATAACGACCGTTTGATGTTTAGAGACAATACAAATGTCGCATCGCAGCCTCGGATCTAATCTATTCATATCATTGACGGTTGCAGTGCTTGGATCCATACCACAAGCATGGATAATACTTGCAGCTTCTGAGAAATATTTGACCGTAGATGGACGACGACCACTGCGACAGACAGACCACGGATGGCCTCCCATTATCTTTTGAGCAATAGAGGTAGCGTTGGGGGTATGGTTAAAATGAGAAAAGCGACAAGGCTCGATGAAAGTTCGAAATCGCAGTATGTCGGGGTATAGCAACATATGTCGTGGACTCCGTGAACTGAAGAAATTTACGTCGTCATGAAAGGCAAAAACACTAACAGCAAGACGTAAGCGTGACAATATACTTGAATATTCTTCTGCAGGAGCTGGGGGTAGATATGGAGATCGCAAATTTATGCAAGTATCTACAAGATCTCTGTCAATCTTTTGACGCCAGTTCGATACCAAAGTCGGTAGTTGGGGGAATGCTGCGAGAAAGGTACTCGCGTTAACAACCACGTCACTAGGAGATTTGATGATATCGTCGAACGGCTTGAACGCAGCTACGTCCGCGACATGAGGCATGAGCTCGCACGAGTCACCAGCCTGCGGACTCATTCGCAAGTATACTTTATATGTCTCCATTAGAATGCGGCGCCGAGGAGAGTAGACGGTTTCCTCCAATCTAATGTTTCTTAAATTATCCATCCATTCGTTAAGAGGCTTGCTGATTGTGCCGAGAGCTACATGCATATAGCACGTGTTAGCTCTCGTTTAACCTCGAAGTAATATATTAAACCCTTACCTCGTGGCGTTAGTAACTTGGGTGCGCTGATAATGGGAAGTTTCGCGATAAAATCCCACGTAAAATAGTTTACTTCTGCTTCCCAGCCATGCTCAATCATCCAGGATCGAATACTAACGGGAACGAATGTGAAATTTAATAAAATGCCAGTAGCATCATATTCGAGTTGTGGACGAACCCGTTTTCCCTGGCAGCAGTCATGTCCGCAACTTGTTGATCGCGGATAGACTGGTACCAAAATTCACAAAGCTTTGCGTGCTGGAGCAAGAGGTTAACAGTTATAAGAGTAGTATTCCAAATGATATCACCAACCTCCTCAATGGAACGAGTGGCCTGTTGTTGTTCTTTCAGAAATGCGTCAATTTCACTCACTCGCTTGTCCTGTATTTTCTCATTCAAAGAAGTTACATCTGAGACGTGGTAAACCTTCTCTAACGTTTCGTTGATACAAATCTATACACAGTACATTCAACGGGCACTTACTGGATTTGCCCTCTTGTACCATAGGCAAGCATGGAGAATCCCCTATCAGTCTGCAGATGATATCGGGTAGCCCCCGTTTGCTCGTTGTGCTGTTAGAGTGTAAACTATAGGTGTATACAGAGTTGAAGCTGTAAAACATTACCATATCTTTACACAGGATGTGCAGTATCTCGCACGAAATTGCCAAAACAGACACTGGCCCACTTTCCCACAGTTCTGCACTATCAGGATTAGCATTTTTGGGTGCAAATTACCACAACATATATTACTTACCTGGCAGTAAAGGCCAAACGCCAAATTTGCATACTGTGGTTCGTTTAGATCTGGGGGGCATTGTGGCATGTCTTCCACTTGCAAGCGGGAGAACTTCCATATGAAGGCAGATGATTTTGACATCAAAAGCTGACGAAAAGGCTTTGATGTACGAGCGAGATTAAGAAGGTCCATTGGATGCAAAAAAGTACAAAGCTACACACGTAGTAAATTAGTTTAACAAAATCAAAGACATAGAAAACACTTGCATGGAATATAACGTCGAAATTCAACGCCGAAAACGAATCCCTTGACTTGTTGACGTTGGATAGTTTCCAGAGCTTGTCGACGCCATCATCTAGACGCTTCCGAGTTCGGCGTTTCAGGGGCGGATTAGACATTGATGATTGCGCATGTAACGACAAGCCTGTTTGTGTGGTATCTTTCCGTGCTCTATCCATGATATTGAGAGCAGATGGAGCTACGATGGGCTGCTACGACGATACTGAAATGAGGACACGCACGCACGAGGGTGAAGGTAATAAATGGCCCCAATGTCACAGTGCTTCTAACGCGCGCTGAATTAAGGGGATTTCACGTCGGAACTTTAAAGTAGTAAGTCGAAAAACCTGTGACGCGTGATATATCACGTGCGGTTACCTGTTTACTCACCTTCACCAACCTACGATTGGTTCACTGGCTTCGAAGGGCAACCGAGTTACGAATTTGCAGTTTACCCAGCTCCCACAGCCACATGTTTGCGAGAATACCGTGACGATGTGACGTTGCACGATGAATGATACAACCATAGGTGTTACAGTACCAGCAGGAATCCACTACTGAAACATTGGCACTTGATGGGTGTGCGCTAAACAGGCCCTGTTGTCCTTCATTGTTTGCCGGCATATCGCTGCGAAAGACATTATTCTAGTAGAGATCACGCTGAAGGTAAGTAAACTCACCACCGTATGAGGTGCTCCTGTATGGTACCGTGACAGAGTTGGCATGGAAGATTTGAAGGTGTCTCTTGAATACAAGAGTGCAGACAGCCATGAATGCTTCAAACGGAACGCATGTACCGCAAAAACTAAAAAGAAAACAAGCAAGCGATAGTCATCTACTGCTTACCATTTGAGAGCCCTCCATATGGAGAGAAGGGGTTAAGCTCATTCAATCGTAAACAACACGTTTACGACTCTCAGTGCGTACTATATGGGTCTGAAACCAATGTTACCACTTGACACAGTTACCGCAGGCCCTGACGATGATCCAGAGAAGTTACGAGGATGGGCAAAAGAAGCTTAGCCTAGATACACTCACCATCTCAAAGCACACATTGATAGGAATGAGTGCAACTTTTAAAAAAAATTGATGGAAGTCTTCTTTATCATGGTTGAAGAACGTGCAAGTACAGTAATAGGGTGACAAGCGAAGGTCATTGAATTCACGCGTCTTTGGAAAGTGGCTTGCGAACGCAGTTCTGCGACCAACCCATAAAGGCTAACATAGAGAACATTTATGCCGCACATACAGGCGGATTGCTTACTAAAATATAGGGACAGGTCCGCTAGCAGTCTGCTTAGGCAGTAAAAAAAGAGGGGCATGAGACATGATAACCGCCAATATCGCCATGCTGGATACATATGACACCTGGTTAATGATTGCACTACAACAGGCAAACAACGATGCGCACAAGAGTATAGCCCAAGGACTGTTTCCTCCATCTTTTGTCCTCAGTGGGTGCTGATTTGTCACACCGCTTATAGCAAGTAGGAGGACTGGCCAAGACAGATACCTGTACACAACGCAGATTTTAGTTTCAAATGACAAAGAGCAAGCACACATAACATCAACAGATAACCGCATAAAGTAGTCGGAAAAAGGATGGCGTATACATACCTGTTACGCGTAACCAGGACCATGCCTGCAAGGAACATCCCCATTGACCCCATTGAATCTGTAGTATGAAAGATTGTATTCAAATTAGACTACTTCGTGCAAATACAAATACCACGGGCGTATTCATATATAACGAACGTACCGTTAGCATCAGCATACCACGTTTTTGGAAGGGTCAGCTTTGTCTCCAGTGAAGCATCTCTTGGGTCGGTTGCGTTCGACATCGTAGTGAAGAAAAGTTAGGGTGACCGTGACCGTGGCGTGGCGTACGTCGCGTGACCTTCCGTGACGAGAGTTACACGTGATGCGTAACGCCCAGTGTCTTTTTTTGAGTCACGGTTCTATTGGACGTTCACTATCAACTTGAAGCTTGTTACAAGAGTATGATTCACAAAAACACAAGTCACTCGGCACTACTATACGCTATCTACTTTCTATCCAAGCAACACGACTTAGTTTCTACCGATCCCGTTTATCTATTCGTCTAGCATTTTCTCAGCATGAAGACTTCACCATCGCAAGCAACACTGGCAGCAGACTTGATTTTGATACAAACACCAACGTCTGGCCGAGCTCTCATCGCTACACGCACTATTCCTGCAGACACACCAATACTGATTGCACCAGCTCCATTTGCACACGTTATATACCGCACATTTCGAAAAGAGGTATGTGCAGCATGTTTCAAGTATGCGAGGGATGATGGGAAAATGGTGTGGAACATTCGGTGGGTGAGCGGAACTGTCGATAATGGTGGCGGTGGGAAGAGCAATGTCCAAGGTGGTGGAACTGCGTATTTCTGCACTGACTCATGCAAAGACAGTTGGAATCTTGGTGTGGGACCATTACTTGGTGAATTGAACATCGCATTGGATAAGGCTTCTCAGCGGATCAAGAAATCGAAATCCCGAACGTCTAGTAACAAAGCACTGTCCGAGTCAGAAGTTGAGCCCAAGCAAAAATCAGCATCAGATGCGTTGCGTACCACATCAGAATTACAGGACTTGGTCGACCTAATTACTCACACCAGATCGCCAGAAGGTGATATAACGCAAGAAACACTAAACACGGCTTGGAACCTTGCAGATATATTCGTTAACTCCGCAGGCTTTACATCCAGGTTTGACCGCGCTGTTGTCCAGCTAGATTTAGACCTGGATGAAATGGAGCTAGAGGTTGCCCGCTTGGCTGCCAGCGCAATTGTTCAGCGATATTTTGAAGAGGCAATCAATGCACCGGGAGCGCTTTTCTCACTATCGTCCTCAAAAGATTTACCATACGATACCGAAATCCTATCTATCCCTTCACCCCCAGTGATCCATTTTCCATCGTGGTCTTCTCTTCTTGCACTGCAACCCAACGAACTTTCGAATGTTCAAGAAAGAGCATATGACCTTGGTGTGCACCTCAGAGTGTATGTTTTTTTAGCACACGTGCTTCGTTCAAGACATGTTCTTAGTTTCATGGGCGGGACGTCTGGGCGGAAGGCGCAAATGAAGACTTCTGGCCTTGCAGCATATGTGCAAACGTCAGAAATGGTCCGCGCAGTCCTTGCGCGCGATCCAGGAAATGCATTTGGAATCTGGGAATTAGGCCAGAGTGTTCGTAGCTATCTCGATGGTGTTGAAGCGAGGGATGAGCGGAAAGAGTATGAGGGCTCGACTATGGATTCCAAAGAAATGCTCGGATGGGGGATTTGGCCAGAGGCAAGCTATTTCAACCACAGTAAGCAAACGCCCGCTTGGTTATAATTATCCTTGGACAAGCTTTGTGACTGTTCTCTTCTCTGATATCTTTTCATCTTTCATGCATAGGCTGCAATCCTAATGTCGTTAAAAAGCGCATCGCACGCAATCTAGTGTTTATCACGACAAGTGTAGTTCAGGAGGGAGATGAACTGTGCATTGCATATGTTGACTGTGATGAAATACAGACTACAGAAATTGATGAATTCGCTGCTGGAGAGAAGCGAAGAGAGCTTTTGAGAAAGTGGTGGTTCTTTGGATGTGCTTGCTCGAGGTGCAGTTTTGTGGGGGGAAAAATGGGAGAAGAATAGTTGCCCAGCTTCATATCTAGTCATCCGTGGGACCAGATCAGGATTTGCCTCCTTCTCTGGGCCGTACGGATGGGAAGATACAAAGCTCTTTCACAACAGGTCTTCTCTCATATTGTGTGGCAGGCATGGCGGAGCAGCCCTGTGTGGCGAGCCACAGGACACAAGCCAGAATGGGGCTTTCAGGTGGCAGAATCCGAACTGCCAGTGGCCATAAAGCTGTATGACATCACGTGAGCGGTGGACAGAAGCACTTGGACCTGCGTAGGTGAAGCTATAAAGTTCCCTCAACTCGAGTTACCTGACGACTGGATCAACCTCCACAGGGCATTGAGCCACTACGCACTTTACTACACAGTACTTACTTTCGCCATAGCAGAGGGAATACCTTTATCCCCGATGCTGAACGTGCGTGGCAAGGACACCTCGAGTAATATGGCAAAGAGACCATATACGACGCGACAAAAGCGACCTATAGACGAGCTGGGCCATTCGTTAAACGTAGTCATCGCAAAGAAGGCTCGTGGGGAATCCAAAGACTTGTTTTCTGCCATGGATCTTGATAGCTTGTTCTATGTCGGTCTCTGTCCTTGTGTCCTTGAAATTGCCGCTTATGGTTACTTCATCTACAGCTCTGTATCATCCTGCGTCCTCTTGACCTTTTGCATCTTTCGCGAACATCGAAAGCTTTCCGCCGATACCTAATGTCGAAATCATCTGCTCCCATCTGGCAAGCCGCACATCTGCAGCTACCAGGGATGCCCGAGTGCCCACCGGAACTCAGCGAGCCACAATATGCTAGCTTCCTTTTTGAACATCACTGTCATGTATGCGTGTAGATATATCTGTCTTTACATTGTCTAATCATTTTGGCTGAACAGGGCTGTGGCGGTTCAGCTGACAAGGTCTTCTGGAAGTTTCGAGCACGATACTGTAAATCCTGCATTAAATTATAGTAAAATCTCCATTTGTGCATCCTCACATTTTCACTGATTACAGCGCAGCACGCTAGATGGGAAACAGCTCCCTGAGATGGTCTCCAAGCTTATCTCTGGCTTCCACTGTATACCAACAGAAGGCGGGAGGTACTCCAGTACGTAACGAGTAAGAAGATGATCTGAAACTATACTCAATCATACTTCAGAGGCGCTATATCACCGCCGTGACGTCATCGCATTCTAGGAGAAAGTCTCAAATATGTCATTACCAGATATCAACAAACATATGGAAGAGTGCCACCATCTTGCTCTAGTCATTGAGAAGGTACTACCGAACCCATTGTCCATCCCGCTTTGATCTCATTTTCTTCTCACCCTGAATGTAGCACGCGAAGTTGTGTGAAGAGTGGTGCCTCTCTTTTCATTGTGGTCCCAAATATTCAGAGGCTGAGATAAAGGGATGGTGAGTAGAACTCTGCATTCAGATCACTGCGTTGACTATCTAAGGTGATATGGTCCGTTGTTTAGGACTAAAGATTGGATGATAAACCGTGGATGGGAAGCGGAGGTCAATTATTTTGACTTTGGGATGCTTACCCAGGATGTTGGCATGCAAATGATACCATTAATAGAATCACGGAGTACGCTTGTAATTTCGGCCACATGGTCTCGTCGAGTAACTAAATGTCTTGTGTATAGGGCAGCGTATCAGAGACAACAGACTAAACGAGCGGATGCTGCGATGGAGGAACGTCCGGGTTGAAGAGACTATTTACACTCCTCGTCGACAAGTTCTTATCGCGTCGTATAAGAAATATCTACGAAGTAGTATGGGGACCAACTATGGGTACGATATCATGCCTCATGTCGCCGATGTTTGTGCATTCCAACCATTCGACGATATCATCAAATCTCCTCCGGAAGTCATGGTTGATGCTCTCAGCTTCGCTGCCGCGTTTGCCCAGCTGCCGACTTTCGCATCACAATGGCGCCGAAATATTGACAAGGAATTGTCTGAATTGTACGAGCGGTCCCGGTTGAATTCTGCTATTTTTGCTGGACCTTCAAAAGATCATGCAGCCCTGCTAGCGCGATTGAGGCTTGCCAGCACCGTCTTTATTCCTTCACAGCCATACAGCCATAAGAGGGACATGTTGCTCTATCCTGACATGTTGGCCTACCATGATTTTATCAAACCCTTTCGCCCTCATTTATATAAAGCGGAATGTATTGCGGAGAAAACTCTTGGAGGTCGTGCTTGGAATTTGAATGGTTTGAAAAGCGATTCAAATGGTTCTATAAAGAGCTTCCCTATAGTTGAAATCTATAAACAAGCCGCCGATATCATTCGTGCATGTGGAAAGGATCCGGGAATTGCGACCGTAGATGATATGAACGCTTTTGATCCATGGCTTCGCTGTGATGGATGCCTTGTCTCGCAAGGCAAGAAGCTGGTAATGCCGTGGCGTACAGCTGTGAGTATCCTGTGCGTCCGTAATGGTGATTACACTAATGCTATGTTTTTTCAGATATATCACGCCATCCAGTTTCATCTCGTCGACCCACATTTCACATTACTTTCGTATGAGGATAATTGCAGGATCCGCAGGACGAAGGCAGTTTTCAACGAAGATCACATTAATCACATATGCAAGCTATGCCGTAGGTCTGTTGGTGACGCCATGCAAAAATCTGAGCTGGTAACTCACCTCCAGGTAGAGTAAGCATATTATTATTATTATCTAACATAAGCGCCGCATTGACCGCTTGTTTGTCAGGCATCAAATCCCAGAAGCCAAAATGAAGAGAGAGCTGCACTATATACCTGATCCGAATTCAGCGCCAACCATTATCTCGCCTGTTTGGTTGAAGCCTGGGACTGTGAGGGCACCTGCTAATGGCCTTCCAGGCCGCCTGCCTTTTCCAAACTATACTTCAATGTTTCCCACGCCTGGTGGTCCTGTTGTTCCTGCTAATCACTTCATGCCACAAACCTCGTCATCCCAGTCCTATTTCCTTGGTCCCACACCTGGCATTTCTGATTTGTGGATGCATCAAATTCCAAAGCTTCTTCCCACGGCACCTTCGACCAATCCAATGCCTTTGACAGTGTGCTGGGATATGATCTATCCTACGACAAACGCTTCATTGCCTTCAAGCTCCTACAATGATGCTAATATTGGGCCTACTGATTTCACTGCTCAGGCTCCTGACTCGGATCAACATCAGTCCGAAGGTGGCCAAGCATAAATCCTGAAACAAGGCTGATGCGCAACATCTGTCTTAAAACTTCTCTACGTATCTTACCAAGAAACGATAACAGTTACTGTAAAACTGGTGTTTGCTGCAGTGTCGTCGAATATGAGATCGTTTAGTGCTTGTGACATAATTATAAAGAGAATCACGTGATGTGATATTTATTTGTAACAGCCGCGGCAATTGAAGTTATGTACGTGAGTCTTTTACCAAAGTGTCCAAACTGTTCTGTTCCTTTCCGAGTTACTCGGGCTCCAATGCAAAGCTGGCTCTAGTTTGGAGTACCATACCCAAGGTACGAGCGCTTAGTCGTAAACTCACCTATATCTAATGGCACTCACCACATAAGCCACCTCTGTTTGCCCCATTCCGAAACCGCCACTGCAATTGTCAGGGATGAACGACCCAGAGAGACCCTTCAGTACAATGGAACATTCACCCGGCGGCACCCACACAAACACTCCGAAGAGTCGTCAAGGTTCCCGAGACTTTATATCGACATTAAACCTCGATATCCTGCTTTATGTAAGCATGCCCATCTGGTCCTGCATGACTAAATCGTCAATGTTGCAACGTATACGCAGCTGTGTCCTTTTTTGCATCCGCTCGATCTCCTTCATCTCGCACGGACGTCGAAACCTTTTCGACGGCTTTTGATGTCAAAATCGTCCACCTTGATATGGAAATCTGCTCTTCTTCGGATAACAGGCATGCGTTTGCCTGAATACCCTTCCGATTTGAACGAACCAAAATACATCAGCCTTGCTTTTGAAACACATTGTCATGTGCGTATGTAGCGTGCAGGGTTTTACTCAAATCACTCAAAGATTTTTTATCGGTCTGGCAGAACTGCAGTAAAGAAGGACAGGCGCTTTTCTGGCAATTTCGCGCGAGATATTGTGGATCGTGTATAGAACTGTGGTAATCATTTTCACTAACCTTTGCTTCTTTTGATCTTTTTCATTAATGTGCCGTAGTTTAACAAATAAGCGCGATCTCTCCGAAGCCACAAATAAACTGATAGGAAAACCCCCTTGTTTACCAACGGAAGTTACAGGACAAGGTAATAACATTCACCTCGACTGTAGATGTCCCTTCAAGCTTGATAGAACGAGATTTTAGAAAGGCTGTACCATCTTCGTGATGTAATTGCTCTGGAAGAAAGCACTTCACGGTTACAACCACACGAAGTCAAGATATACATTCAACAGCGACGACATCTTACCAGTTCTATCAACAAGGTCTGTCGTTCTTTGGAGATTCAGATATCTCCCTAACATTCTAAGGTGGTGCAGCACGCCGGGAAATGTCGCCGGTGGGATCGTCTTACTCACCGTGAGAGGCGGATGGATATGCCGATGGCTCGAAAGGAAGGGTATGTGCAGACCTTTAAAAACACTCCTCATCCATCGATTTATTTTGTGCTCAGTGTTGTGATGTGGATGATGATGCAAGGCTGGAAAGCAGAACTTGGCTACTTCGACTGGAATTTCGTCGCTCAACATCATCTGATAAAGCCCCCCACAGTTATAAAACCACGAGGTAAACACCCTATTACCTTCCATGTGTTCTGTGGTACCCATCGTTTTTACAATGCAGTTCTGTTTGGATTGAGCAAGCGTCTTCGCGAATGGATGTTGATATTGAGGAATATTCGATATGAAGAAACTATCTACTCTCCTCGTCGTCGGGTCTTGGTGGCCGAATATAAGAAATACCTGAAACTACCCGCTACAGCTGGAGACACTTCTGAACTGATGCCTCATGTTGCCGACGTATCTGTATTTTCACCATTCGACGCCATTATCAAATCCCATCCTCACATTAACATCACTGCATCCAATTTTGCTTCCGCATTCGCTGACCTGCCTCTGTGGGTGCCAAATTGGCGCCAGTGGATAGAAAGACAACTTGTGGAGAGCTATATGCGCGCCCAATATGGGTATCCTCCCCTTTTGACCACTCCATGTGATCATTCGGTGATACTGGCACGGCTTCGGCTCGCTAGCACCGTCTTCGTTTATTCTGATCAGTGTAACTTTTACCCTTCTCACCGTATGCTGACATACCCGGAGGTGCTGGCCTATCATCGTTTTGTCGACCCGCCTAGCATTTATGCGCGGAATGCGATATTTCTCGCACAACATACCCTGGGTGGCCGCCTTTGGTCTCTGCAGGTAAATGAAAATGCAAAACCGGTAGTCGTACCTTTTACAGAAGCTGCTGATATCATTCGCGCATGTCATATGAACCCGGAGACCACCACCGTCGACGAGATGGACACGCTTGATGCAAGGCTTCGTTGCGAGTGGTGTCTCGCCGTTCTACAGCGGAATCTAGTTATGACTTGGCGTACAGCTGTGAGTACACGTAAACGATACCTAGGACATGGGTGGTGGTCTGAAGTCTTGTTTGCGCGTCAGATGTATCATGCTGCCGTCATTCATCACGGGTCATTTGATCACGACCGTTTCACAGCTTCATCGCCGTTCACGCTCGTCCAGGGTGAAGACGATACCAGGGCCCGAGCCTTCGAAGGCAAATTCGAGACTTTTCGCGAGGATACGGTCCGTTTTATCTGCCTGTTGTGCCGACGGTCTGTGGGTGACGCACTGGATAGTTCAGACATGGTGAAGCATCTCCTCGGCGAGTGAATAATTCTTTTATTTTGTGCGAGCAAGTACATCAGTTGACTTAAAGACAGGCACGAGGTACTAGAGATAGCATCAGGCGTCCACTACGCTTTTGACCCAATTAGTGCGCCCCACATACTCTCTCCTGTCTTGCTGGAGCATCAAGACGCTGGGGACTATTCCACTGGGCATCCACAACATCCCTAGGCGAGTGGATGGCGCGTCATTTCAACAATCCAAGCTTTTCACGTTATCGAATACACTGATATCACGCTCGCAACGCTTATGTCGTGATGCTTTCATCTTGCCGTCGTTGTTTTGCATATTAGTTATCTTGTTTTCTCATATGGAAATTCTCTTATCTATCAGACTTGTATCAGATTATTAATAGATCTACTAAGGCAGATCGCAGCCCCTATGTATAGCATAGCAATTCAGATTCAAAAAAAAAATTCTCGCCCATAAACATATTTGAAATCAGAAGTGAATTGATAGATCAATGTCGGTGGTAGATACACGGTGTTCCAGATTAACTATCTCGCGAGACTAAGGTAGTGGGTATGAGGACGTCTGTTCGGGAACAAGCAGAACGAAGAAAAGAGGAAAGAGAAAAAGGAAACGTAGAGGATACATGCGTTGAGTTGAGTTAGAGAGTTAGGTTCTTGTGAATGTCGTTAAGATAGAGATAGAGTTATGAAGCAAGCAGAGAGAGCAGAGAGCAAGGAAAAAAGAGAGAAGAAGAAAAAGCCGAAAACAAATCCAAATCCAAGTGAGTTCATATGTTGCGTCGAGCGCAAAAAGTCCTTTTGTTATGGTAAAATCCTTTTCCCACCAGCGTCTATGAGAATAGCATGGCGCCCGCGCTTTCTACAGTCATTCGCCGTTCCCTTAGTTAATACCGGCGCCCAAGTTCATGGCGCCCAGAACGACTTCCCAAGCCAGGTCCAAACAGTCCCACAACTCATGATCATGTATGCCCAACGCAACGGCATTGCGCCAGACAGCAGCTACGTGTTGTGCTACGCCAGCCAGCGCACTCATAGCATTGTGCTGCCCGCCTGGGACATGCGAGAGGAGGTGGGAGGAGAGTGTGTGCAGAGCGGGTCCGGAAGAGAGGGTTCCGCGGGCAGAAGCACTGGATGTAGAGAGAGAGGACAGGAAGGAGGAAGGGCAGGCAGGGAGGAGTGCGGACATGAGTGTAGCGGTGGAGTGAGTGTACATGAAGCTGTGTAGTGGAGCGAATGCTTGGGGAGCTGGAATGGAGAGGGGGAGGACAGGAATAGTGATGCTGACAGTTCCAGGAGAAGAAGGTGGAGTAGAGTGGGGCAGACGAGGAAGAGAAGCACAGTGCGCCGCGAGAATGAGAGAGTGGGTCGCGACGAGGGTTGCTGGTGCGTCGTATGCTGCTTGAGACTTTGAAGCGGGAGTTAGAGCAAGGATGTGAGTTGGGAATGAAGGCGAAGAGGGCGAAGATGGGTGTAAGGAAGAAGGTCGGATCGGAATGGTAAGTGATCGGGTATGAGACATATGAGAGCGAGGCAGAGTCGAAGGAAGATGGGAAGGCGAGAGGGCAGATATACCTGCAAGCATCCTGGAACACGATAAGACATTACAATCGATAGTATGAGGTATAAATGATGCTTACTGGTTTGCTTTCACGCGTAAACCGCGTCTGACATACTCGAGAGGGACGCCTGCGAGATCTGGCTCGAGTGCGGCGATGTTATCGCGGGAAACCTCTGCATATGGGGGTCGCTGAAGAGTGCGGGGAAGCTGGACGTTTTGAGATGGAGATGCTGTGGCCATGTGATGTAAAGTATGTTCGTCGTGTTCCCAGACAGCTTTTTGGAAATGGTGGTTTGGGCGGGGTGCGATTTGGAACATTGCAGAAGTGATTAGAGTAAGAAGTGGGCTGGTTATGGTACTGTGTGATGCTGATGGAGGAGGCGGTGGTGGGGAAAAGAAAGGAAAGAAAGGGATAGGTTATATACGGGCAGTGAGCATGGCTGAGAACAAGGCAAAGTCAGCGCAAGGATCGTTTGGGATAAAATCGAATGGATCGATTTGGACGTTCGTTTGTATCGCTTATGGAAGCATCCGCTTTCGGAAACATGTCCCATTGCCATCACGACCACGAGGCCACCCAGCCGTGCCTTGTTCTTGCTTGGGCAGCCACCGTTGTTCTCCTTTCAGTCGTCGATCCTCATTCACGCCTTGTATTCCTCCAGCCTCTGTTCTCTGTCCCCCATCATACATCCTATGTGCTTATCCTTTATACCACACACATGTCGATCGGGCTGAACCTTCGAACTTCATCCCGTGATTCATACCTGTTACGCAACAATTCATAATACCATAGGATTTACCGCGAGTCTTGCTATTTACCGCATATCCCATTCCTCTTCCGTCAACAACGTTCATTTCCCCTACCTTTTGCGATCCGAAATGAGTCTTGTACCTCCATCCCCATCTTACTTCACTCCTTGCTGTGCGTCTCTTCTTTCGCTGGTCCTTGTTGAATCTTACGTATACCAGAGCATATCAACTTTCAGTCTATACGTGGGTGCGATATAGAAGCACCAAAGCCTAGTCTTTGTGACTCTTTTTTCGTCCGATAGGCTTCTCAATCAACACCGTCATCTCGGGTTGCCACAGCGCCAGGATTCCAGGAAGTCTTTCACACCTCACGTGAACCGTTCAACGCAACGCCTTGTCTACAATCTATCCTATACATAATACAGTCCTACTCAGATGGTGGCGGAAACTGTCGTTGTCATGCGCAAACTAAGTAATTCGCCGACCGAGAACCATACATATCGTACATCCGAGTTCACCTTTCACGCAAACAAAGTTCGTATTCTCACCCTCTTTGATATTACCCAATCAGTCTGCCAATCGCAAAAACAGAAGACATCTCAGCCCATTGTAGCTGACCACATCATCTGATGCGTGACTGCCCTATACTTTGTCGTCATTACACTTACATCCAAGGTATGCGATATACTTTGCGTTTTCCCCCGGACATTATTCTAGGACATAAAGATGGGTTGGTGGTTTCAAGACTCAAAAAGGCGTAGAATTGAATAAACGCACTAGAACACTAGATAAGACATAAGAGAGGGAGAATTGAGCTCTAGGGGTTCGTGTTTCCGAACTAGCGACGATAACATCATTCTCATTCGATGGCTGATAACAACATGGGCACATTATTGGACAACGGGCTCGACCTCAATTCGCTGCATAAGCAGAGACATACTTTGGCTGTTTTCTTGTTCGTTGTTTTTCCAATCAAAGCCAAATTGGTGCCAAGTATGAGGTGAGCATATTACTCATTCATTTTAACTGCATGCAGTTTATGCAATAGCGCCACGCCATGTTGCCAATTAAATTGATTCAAGTGATTATGCCCGCCCTTCCAAAAACCTGTCCCAGCGGAAACTCACAATACATCCTTTGGACGTACATACCTCACAACGGTGATCAAAAGCGAAATTGTCATACTGTGTTTCGCGCTGAGATGAGGAGGGTAATCTGGAAAGTTTTGAATCTACTGACGCTGAGAGGTTTCCCCAAGGCGTCCCGCGTACGTACGAAGCCCGCTTGTGGAACAAGGTTCAATTATTGAGACTCCGTGAAATTCGTCCTTCCAGTCACCCGCAAAACTTACTTAATTCTTCGAGTTACCACGACACTCCTCGCTCCAGTTCACCCCCAGCAAAGTCAACCTGAGGTATATAATAGGCAGTGACAATGGCTTGTAGTATATCTATTTAATGAAGCCATACCTCACCCAAAGACCAAGTGTTATCAGAGCTCATGATCAGATAAATGGCATGACAGCGTCACTCGAGAGATCTCATCACGCTTCATAGCTCCAAAGCTAAACTTGAAGAACACCATTTCAACCATTCTATAACCCAAAAGAAATATGTAGAGATATCATCTAGAGTCTGAACCAGTTAATCAATATTCGTTTCTGATGACAACATTAATCTTGTTTATGTATGTACGGTGGTGGTGGTGGCGGCGGCGGCGATGATGATGGTTGCATGGAGGATCATGATCGTCGATGCAGATTCTGGATGTATGATAGTTAGATGTGTTCAAATGCCTGAGGTCGAAGTCGTCATGACTAAGAAAAAGGTACCCCCAAATATGCAATGAAGAAGATGAGATATAAGCAAAAAAAACAACCAAAGAAAGAGGAAAAGAAAAAAAAAAAAAGAAAAAGGCAAAAAAATCCGTTAGTATCAACACCCCTCACCCGCCGCCATCCCAGCGACGAGTGACAAAAACAAGCCTCATGTAGAAAACGGCGGCGCAGCGCCCCCCGTAGGCGTCCCAGGACGAAGCATCCCAATCTTGCGCCACCAAGACCGTGGTTTGTCCTCAACACCACTCGCACTCGACGCCTCCTTCTCCACACGATGATGGTGACCACCTGGAAATCTCATCGATCGCATGCTGCGCAACGACAAAACGGAGGCGGACGCAGAGGCAGGGGCGGTGTACATGCTCGCGTAGTCGCTCTCGGATTCTCCGGGTCCCTCGAGAGAGTCGGCGTAAGACGACTCTCGCGTGGTGTCATTCCAGCTGTCGCCCTCGCCAGGGCGACCATAGTTCTCCTCGTCCTCTTCGCCGTGGTCGTCGTCACCATCGTCACCTTGTTTCGACGGGTGTACGGTATTCGCGCCATCACGCCACGACTGCGGTTCTGTAAAATACGTGAACGGCGTCACCTTTCTCAAAGTCGACGGATGAGGGTTGAACAGAGCATCGATCATGCTCTCCGTGCCCCTAGGCCCACGCGTATGCGGCAGGCGCGCCACGTCGAATGGTTTCTTTCTCTTCTTTCGTTTCGAGGCGCCACTGGCGGACGAAGCGGAGGAGAGCGAGGAGTCCGAGGAGCAGCGATCGTACAGGTCAAGCATGCGAGGACGCGTGCGATACACGTCGTTCTCTAATAGGCCTGCTACGCCACCTAGGATCTCGCCCTTTGGAAGAGGAGGTGCCGTGAAGGAGGATTCGCCACCGACTTGTTCGAGTTGGATCGTGAGCTGTGAGAGTGTTGCGTTAGTGTGATTATGTCTGAGCACACCTGATACAACGAGACCTACTTTTAGGGTGGCGTTGGTTTTACTTTGGCGGAGGAGGTATCGCCTTGTAACAGATCCTGCATCTACGTACTGAGCGAGATTGAGGTAAACTGCGCCAAGACGCGGATTCTGCGGTGCATCTGGATCACCTGGGATAACGCGCTAAATAAGAGATATATCAGCACAACATGCCCAAAACCAAATATGACACGCAGTATATCATGTGTTTTAGAGTTCTACGTACCTGAACAACGACAAGTTTGGCTTCGCAATCAGCCAGCTCATTGGTTTCCCTACCGATGCCCATTTGCAGGACGACATCCAGAGTTCGTTCCCAGATAATGTTGTGGTCCTTGAGGTGCACGAAAGACGTCTGGCCTTTGGCACCAACGTAGGAAGAGGGTGGCGTGGTGGCGGCAAGTGATGGTGTGGGGAGAGTATCGCGTTGTGAGTCCAGATAGGACTGTGGTAGCCATTCGGCGGAGAGATATTGTGCGTATGGATGTGTATTAGGACCAGTACTCGTCATATTTACGGAACGACAAGATGAGGAGGATGTACTGGCGGTCGATGCAGAGCTCACCGCCCTTGGGTTGTGTAGTGGAGGCGATATGGGGCTGTTGGCGGACACGACGACGGAGGGTATTGTGAAGTGCGAATCTCTTGAGGGAGTGCTGTTGGCGATGCTGTGTGCTTCGGATAATGATGTGTCTATAATGCTAGCTGTGTCCCGCCCCCCTCCATCTGTGTCACTGTCCTTATCTTTCCCCTTTCCGTTCGCCTCTCCCTGTTTGTCACCATCTACGTCTTTCGTTCCTTTTCGCGCCTTTATTTTACCCTTGCCCCTAACCTTCCCTAAAATCCCACCCCTCCCTGGGGTAGACACTCCCTTGAATTTCCACCGAACGCCAAATTCACCGCTGACAAATGGTACGCTGCTGAGCTGGTGTATGGTAAGCCGGACATGGAAGAGAGCATGACGAGGAAGGAGATGTGCTATCTGTGCTCGCAAACCACTCGGATGAGCTGGTGCATGATTGGCATTTCCATTCCCGTTATGATGCGTATTTGGCGGTGAAAATCCGGGTTTGCGAAGAGAGGGAGAGGCAGGCCGAGAAGATTCGGACGGTGGGGAGTTGCTATTGGGGGGTGGAGAGCCTATGGCGGTGATGGTCAAGTTGGAAGGTCGATTGTGGGATTTGAGGGTGCCAGAGGCGAAGCTTGAATTTGAAGTAAAGGAGGTGGAAGAGGTGGAATGGGTGTCGAGGCTGGTGCCGGTGCGACTGGAACCAGAGGTGGAATTTGTGTCATGGGTGGAAGAAGAGGACGTAGATGAACGGCCATTAGATAGTGCGGTATGCATTTGTGTATTGAGCTGGTCTATGGAGGCACTGAGGAACATGGAGGTAAGTTTAACCTGAAGTGAAATATGCAGAAGACGATACGCACAAAACTGAGGGTCATAGGGTCACAAAGACAAGCGTTCTCTGGAAGTGTAATACTGAGACTTGATATAAACCAGAAGGTTCATGCTGAGGGAAGAGAAACGGAGGCAAAGTGTCTCGCCTGCAAAGAGCGTTCGACGTGGACGGTCACGGCTCCGCGGCAGAACAGTCATGCTATATTTATATTTGACCTTTACTTGCTATCGACATTTATTATCTCTGTGTTTCGACTCCAAACAAGTTCAGGCGAAGCTATAACTCGCCCTGTCAGTCTTATAAACAAAGGTTTGCACTACTGCTATTACAACTGATCAAGATATTGTTCAGGCACAAGTCCGTCACACCAATATTATGATTCAAAGTGCCACACGGCAACAGGAAACTGAGTGCATTTATTCAAACCAACAACCGGTCATCGTATGGCAGTTGCAAAAGTCTCTCAGATAAATTGGCTCAGCCTGCGCTTCGATCTGATAGACGGATAACTCTCCAGATCGACTCCAGCCCTAATTGCTTTTAACTTCCAAGTTTATCCACTTTCGTTTACGCCATGAGGATATCCACTACTTTTTTAGCAACTGCGTCGATGCTGATGCCTATTACTGTAAGTAGAGGTAGATATGAATCATTATTCGAGCCATCCTCTCAGACGAAACCTTCACGAAACACGTACCCTTCCGTGCATATTTCGTTGTCGTTGAAGCGTATACGTCCTTCTTCCAATGCACAGCACCTAGATCTGCTTCTGTCATGAAATTAAAATATGGACCATACCGGAAAACTGTATGCGTCCAACTAGCGCAGTTGAAAATCATTCAACTCACACCTGACCTCAAAAGGACATCGCCGCGTCAGATTGTTCATACGTGAATGCAGCAATTAGATTCGCCCAATCCCGAGGCCTGAGCGATAATAAACAGAGCGAAGATATCCTTAAAATACAGGAAAAACAGCCACAGTCGTGTCAGAGTTCCTTCGTCCGGCTGCAATTATATGCATCTCCGTCCGGGCACCCATTCAGTTGTGGACGTCTAGGAGGTAGTAAAAGCCAATATCCTTGGCTAGAATTCCCATTAGTATTTACCTCCCCAAAGCCCACTTCAGCACTCACTTTTTAGGCGACAGGTCTATATCGTCAACGACGCTGGCGTAGACGAAGGCCCGCCTCGCCCCAATATACCTTCCGTAGTTTTTCGTCTCTTCTGCTCCTCCCTCTTCTGCCTACTAGCCTCTTCCAGCTTCTTCAGCCTCATCTCCTTTACCTCTTCCTTCCGCCTTACACGTTCAGCCTCAGCCGCCTGCGCTTCCGCCAGTTCCTCCTCCACTTTACGCTTCTCGTCCGCCTTTTCTCGCACAAGAATGCGCAACCGCATGCCTTCCCATCCCAACAATTCATGTTTGGTGTTCAAAAGATAATTATCGACACCTCCATGCTGCCATTCGTACACCGCGTGTCAACCAGCAAACTAGCCATCTCGAACCCACTACCTACGCACCTTTTTGATAGACTTTAGGGCCCTCGTCGTAAGCTTCAGTTTCAGTTCCTCGCCGAGGAGGTTTGAGACCAGACGTTTGCTTTGGACATTGGGTAGCCATGTCCGCCGTGTTTTGTGTTTGGAGAAGGGCACGTTGTTTCCGTACTGCTTCATCTTTCCGTGAAAAAGTCCCTCCTGCGAACGCTTGAAAGGCATAGAAACCCTTGTTAGGGAAGCAAAAAGGGGAGTAGTGGGCCACATTGTGTAGAGACACAACGCAAAACTGAGCCTCCAGAATAATATTCGAACTCGGAAGTCAAAATCGAGAGTTAACATGCTCGGCGGTGTGCGGCCTCAACTCGTCTAAGGTTAGGGTTCTAGCTCCCGTCAGTGGGTGACATATGGCCGAAATAAATCGACAATAAGTCAAATTGTACACTAGTAGACCCCACACGCACACTAATTGGCTACCAATAAAATAAAGAATAGTAGGTATAAATTAAAACCTCCAGATCCGATAGCTTTGCAGCCTCCAAGCAACAACAGAGATGCCGAATGCATATCCACCCAGAATCACCATAGCCCACGTATCCGACGTGTACATCGTAGGAATTGACAGGTTAATGACACCAGTGACGACGTTAGCCTGATGAATGAAGATATCAAGTCGTCAGCTGGTGATAGAGCGCGATGAGAAACGGGCTGACTCGCCAGGAGAAAGAGAGCCAGTCCATTTTTGTTTATTGCGTCTAGCAGAGAAGGAGAAGTGCTAAGCTTGGATCGAGACTGTACTTTTCCATCGTCTTTTGCAGTAGCTTGACCTTTAGCGGCGGGGAAAAAATAGGAGTCCATTAGAAGATAGCCTAGGATAAACGTGGTGTTGTACGCTACGACCCAGAGGATGTAGGTTAAATTGGCCTACAGAATCAATAAAATTCAAGTCAGAACCGGGATCGTGTAGTGATGTCGAGATACGTACCATCCTACGCGAAACATCCAAACCTAGGAATCGGGTGAGCCCCAATAAGGCCCACCAAACTACAGTGTACGAAAATAATTCTATTGCAGTCTTTCCATTTTGTCGTGGAGCAGTCAGGGATTTGCGATCTTGAGGCTGACTGTTATCTTTCTTCCCTGAGCTAGACTTGTCAGATGCCTCGACAAGAGAGTCTTGCAACCTGCGGAAGTAGGATGGGGAAGGGGGGATAATGAGGGTTCCTGTAGCAAGACCGAGCAGGTGAATGGCGAAATATCCTGAAGAGTGGATAATCAGCTGAATGTGCATAGCGTAAGAGAATAATCACGAACCGAGTAGAGATGAGACACCCTCCTTGTTCGCACTCAGTAGGCCAGTACGAGGAGCGGTGAGCACGAACTGCTTGAGACCCATGGTGGACAGGGACATTTGATGAACTGAACAAACATGAGTACAAGCTTCTGAACGACAGCGCTATAACTTACGAACTGCTACCCATATTCCAAGGAGAGAAAGCGGGATGTGTATCATGATGGGGTGCAACAGCACCTGAACAGCTGGCATAATGGCCAATGTGATGAAAAAGTTCCAATGTACACCGTATTCCGTTACATGTTCCTGAAGCCAAGATGAGCGTCCAATGGACTAACAAGAAAACGAAGGTCACCTCACTGGATACTCAGTACCTTTCACGAGCACAACGCGCAAAAGGCCGAGAGCGATGATGGGAGCAAGTTTGCGGGACAACGTCAGAAATTTAGGTAGGATGGGGGCAGTTAAATATGCGGGGTCCTTGATCATTGGGATAGCCGAGACAATTCCCTGTGAAAATACGAATGATCCAACACCAATATCCATCTATATGAAGTGTGAATAAAAGCGTTCAGTTGAACGAACGCTACCACTAGGCACGCGAGACGTACCAGGGATACGCCATAGGTCTCACATTTCACTAGAGAACGGGGAAAGACGGGGAAGTCAACCGCGAGAATAGACAAGATAGTCATTATTAGCATATGCGAACGGTACGTCGATAGAGCAGGTAATGGCGTCAGTGCTTGTGGGTTGGATGTAGTCGGGCTGTTATCAGTCGCGTTTGAGGGCAAAGGGGGTCTTGAATTCCGTGCAGGGAAAAGCAGCAAGAGACTAGCCGGACCCAAGAGTAAAGCGGACAGTGTAGATGGGGTATTCGCAAAAAGCGTCATAGAAAGCAGTAGAGGAACGACCAAAATCATCCATTCTGCTGCAAACGGTATCGTTTTTGAAGGGGGAAGGCGAGAGCGAATAGCTGAATAAAGAGCGATGGAAGACTATGTTCCGCTGAGTTCACGAAACAAGAAGATACGACAAGGAAAAGCATACCCAAGCTACTACGGAAATCAGATTAACATGCATAACAGTTGAACCTGTCATTCCAGACACAAAAGCCTCTTTCGAGGTTTTGTAGTCGCCGTCCATTGTTGCTTTCTGCTCGTTGGTGCTGGCGATTGCAGCTGGAGGTTCCTCAGGCTAACTTGAAAGTTATGTCGTGGTTGTCGCCTAAGATTAATCCGCATGACCGCGCTACAGCCACAGTGACGCTGGGCTACTACATTAGGTAAAACATCTGGTTGAGGTTGCTCCAGTCGTGTCCTCTCCGCCAGGTGTGTCCTCCTTAACTCCTTACCACCAACATCTCATGGCGACCACTAGCAACCTCAATGTTGAGCCTGAAGTCAGGCCTGTAATCAAAGGAAAAGGAAGGGCTAGAGCCCCAGAAACCGAGAGAACGCCACTTCTGGCATCACAGACGTCTGCCAGTGCCAATAACGGTGGTCCAAGCACTCCTGTGTATTACCATGAACTAGGAACCAGCACACGTGCTCGCCAGAGACTTTGGTCTAAACTGACTTGCATTTTTCTCAGTTCTCTCCTATTCTGCATCACCATATTCCTTTTGCTAGCTATCCTTGCCTATTCATATGCTGCTCGGCTCAAGGATGTATCCCCAGAGGACCTCGTAAACCAGGCATTGAGGGTGCAGGGTCCCGATAGAGTAGACGTTATAGACGTCACAGAGGAAGGTGGTTTGTGGGTTAATGTAGAAGGAAGAGTGGGCATTGATGCTGGCTCCGTCATTGGAGTAAATACAGACGACGATGAAGGCACTTTCACCGACATGTGGAAGTCGCTGGGTCGGTGGGGGGTAAACCTGCTTAGCGACGTTTCAGTCGATCTCAGTACCATCCACATAACATCTCCTCACGATCCGTCTACGAAATTGGCCTCTATTTCAGCTCCACCTATCTCAATCCCAATTACGTCGAATCCACCACGAGACTTCTCATGGTTGACACCTATCACAGTCCCTGTTTATGTCCTCCCTACGCAGAATGTATCAGCCCTGATGCAGTTCGTGAGGGATACGTGGTCTGCGGGTGCTGTTTCCATTCAAATTCAAATCGCAGAGGCAGCTGTCACAGGGGGGTTGCTCAACGAAACCGGTTGGAGACATACATTAAAATTTGAGCAGCGGAATATTGGCCTCGACATGACAATGAAGAGTAAGCATTTTCTTCCGTCGTAATTATGTTGTTATTGATGAGCTCCAGTACCTCCTCTACCTGGCTTACCTCCACCTGGCCACAGTACCCCATTTCCCTCCTTTTCTCAACTTGTGACTCTACAATCCTTCATGGTCTCCTCTGAATCCAAAGAAGTTCGCCTGCAAGCCCAAGCATCGCTAGTTAATCCTGCACCACTCACATTTAATTTAACAATGCCTACACTTCCTTTTATCATCTCTTTGCCCAGCCCAGGCAAACCAAGTCGCCTTGTTCCAATTGCATCGGTTCATTCACGGCCATTCACCTCTACTCATCCAAACATCACTCTTATCGTCTCAGGCACAGTCCTTCCACTTCCAACTAATGCATCCTCCGTCCTATCGACTTTCGTGAGCCGATACCTTTCCCTCGACCTCAATCCGATCATGATATCCACGCCAATTTTTCCATCATTAATTATTGATACAGACTTCCCTGCTCCTAATCCACGGCCCCAGGTTATGCGCAATGTGACGATTCGTGACATGAAAATCAAACCGGACGGTGCCAGCGGCGGGTTTTTGGCGAGTGGTACAGTGTATGCAAGGATAGTTCTACCAAAGGGAATGAACCTTTCTCTGGACGTGAATCGTGTTTTCCCTGATGTGCTTGTCTTTGACGGGGAGGTTCCACAGTTACCACCCTTACCTCTTAGCAACACACACGGCGAAGGCGACGTTCCTAACCCACCACTTCCCAACCCACTTCCAGAACGCGCTTTCGCTCATATAAGGCCAGACGATTGGCTATTTTCTACGAGTGTACCTGACCCGACCCGAGATGATGAGGGTGCTGCTTTCGCCGTGACCGCGAACCTTGTTGATATACCCATGGAAGTTCTACCAGGCCGTCAGAAGGAGTTTAGCAATTTCGTGAGCAAGGTTGGTTCTGCCCTAGTCTTGATCATACTTCATAGTAATAACCATAATGTTTCGCAGGTGATATTCGGATCGCAAGGGGCACTGGCAGGGTTACAAGGTTCTGCTGCTGTAGGTGTTTATGTTCATGGAATGCCATTCAACAACGGAGATTCAGATGACAATGAAATGGAGTTGACTGGACTCCCATTCCAGGGGAGTGTTCGTATAGGAAAGAAGACCCTTCTGATTCACGAGATGCCTTAGGCGGACATCTTCTGGCATCTATCAAACATTTACTGAATTTTATTTATGATCTGTATTATCCTTTGTGGTATCCTGCTATGTTTACGCTATACATTTGTACGATAGTGTTAGATACATATATTTCCACTATACTCTTTGTTCTTGGTCATTCGTCTCGCTTCATTCACTTTCATTCACATGATGTTTCAATTGACAAGGGAGAAAAATACACAAATTTGTATACACAGGAGATAATCTTAGGGGAGCGAGTCATGAAACAATCGGATGTACCAAGGGAACTTGGGCGAGAAAGTGAGTCAGACCTGAGCTAAATCGCTAGAACTGGTCGCCGTGACATACTTAACTATAGTATTTCACAACGATCCCGTTGATAACATCCTCCTCTACCCGCTGTTGTGTACCCTTCTTTAGCTCGCTAGTGCCGAATGCACTTGCTCTACTCTGCCTCCAAGCTTTCATTGTAGGCGCATTATCATCTTTGGTAGCGTATATACCTGCTCTCTGTAGAACAGGACTCCCAGTCAAGGGCGTCAATTCCACATCATCATCGGTTAACACAAAGTTTATGATCCCCAATCGTTCGTAGCCTTGCTGATCGGGAGGAGGCTGCCGTACTCGGTGAATTGTGCCTTTGTAATATCCTCCTGTCAAAAATTCCAGAGCTTCCCCAGCATTCACCACCTATTTGTAGTCAGTCGTTTGGCTCGCTCTATTTCGGCTGGAGGGGGACATACGAGAGCGTTATCAATGTGCCGAACCCAACGCCAATTGCCATCAGCAGCCATAATCTGTAAGGCAGCCACTGGTTGACTCCAAAGGATGGTGATGCTTCCAAAGTCTGAAACAACAAAATAGTCATGATACCTTATTTATATTATATCTCAACGAGAAAACCTTTATGTCCCTTCAGCCAAACGTTATTGGTCTTTATCTCATCTTCCGATCGAGGATAGCTGCAATAAAAGTATTAGCAAAAGCGGTCCTATTGGCTGCTCTAAAAGCTGACTATTTCACTAATCTGACTGCAGACTGTTAGAATGGTACAATCATAGTACTGTGAAACACACCATATGTTTCTCCCTCTGCATCATAATTATGCATATTGACCAAAGTTTCCTCAGGGATTTCGAGGCTCAATGCTATCAATCTAGTAGTCTCCATTCATTTTAGCTGAGACCAATGACAAACCTTTCTATACGCACCTGAAGATCGGATGAATTACATTGAAAAAATTATGTTTGCAGAAAGCTTCGATTTCAGGAAGGAATGGACATAGTGCTGGAGGATGCGGAAGCTTGTTGACATTGCGATGAACTGTGCCGAAATTTAACATTAGATCATTCGGTGAGGGTAACGCATACTATTGTAGGATTCAAGCTGATCTTGCACGCCATTGTCAATGTGCTGTAGAGTCAAAAAAAAATTGACTCGTCATCATTGTTCACCACAAAGCGCGAAACCTTACCCAGTAAGATCTTCTCTTATATCCTTGGAAGGAACCAGACTCCTTGATATTATGTGTGTATGGTTGCTTTTCTTCATTACTTACACCAGAAAACGGAACTTCTGCTATATCAAACATTCTATCCGTCTATATGAAAATACACAATTCAACCTGGAAATAGGCTTCGCTATCAGATAGAAAACAAACCTCGTCTTGTTTGTACCCATGATTGATGACATAAAAGAAGCCATGAGTGAGGAGGGCATTTTTGACTTCTGCAGCAAGCTCCAAGCGGCCTTCTGCAGTTCTGGCTTTGGATATATCAATAACCGCTAGGTCCGCATAATCCACTAATAAAGCAGTTCAGACTTGATAAGCAGCCATCATAAACCGACGAAACGGAGAATACGGACATTTTTCCTTAGTAGAGGGAGGGGGTGTGTGGAGGGGGGTAGGAGGAAATGTGAGACTGGGCATCTTCAGCGGTCGTTGCTGATAGTTAGGGGGTGTAAAAAGACAATGAACAGTCTGTGGGGACTGAGGTATTTAACAGGGGAACCAGCTACACCCGGAAATTCTGCTACTGGCTTCGTCTTGGGAACTTGTGACCTTTCGTTCTATGAATATGGTTATCGGGCGAACGATATGAGAAACATTCACCGGTACTTCCGTTAACCGAGCATTGAGACACCATAAACACATCAGCAAATCACAGGTTTACTTATTGGCGCGGCCTTGAACAAGCTATAAGACAGAATAAGGTGCCAAGACTGGTAAGGTGAGTAAGTAGACGAGGAATAAAACACTACGAAGGTTAAGCTGAGTAAGACTAGAACCTGTAAGTTAAAAAAGATACCAAGACCGTTAAGCTAAGTTGAACAAATGAGGAAAGACTAAGACAATTACAAGAGATCAAGGCCGAAATGGCCTACCGAAGACAATGACTGGCAGAGCAAGTCTAAAAAGACTACACCGCTAATTTTGGATAACGCTTTACTCACGATTGACGAAAGACCTTAGTCATATATCATCAATGGGGCCGGTTGGAACCTTACTCCGGGGTCTACCGAAGAACAGAGCGAAGGGTCAATGACATCTTGTCGTACTGTTGATCATGGTAGCAATAGCCCAAAGGTCTGCCAGAGGGATTCGGGAGGTATCGGAGTCCTCAATTGAGTGCTCGCGTGATATTTACAACCATGGTTCTGTCAGTGTTGAGCCTGTAGTACCTCAAAAATGATTGTTGTAGATGTTTTTTCACTAGTAATCTAGACCGTTAGTAGACCTTAGGATGTACTCTGAAATCAGGGTTCTATTGTAAAACAGTCTTCAGAGCTTTGTAATAAAACTATGTGAAACTCAGCCGCTGCCCAAGAGGCTATAGAAACGACTTAATTATTTACCTATGTGAAACTACAATGGATGTTAGTTTAAGGTGATCTCTAATAAATGTAATGTAACATACCTCAGTCGCTGCCCAAGAGGCTATAGAAACAACTGAGGTATTTCTATACTAAACCCCCTACTACTTATAGCTGGAGGTGCTACTTGCTATAGTATAATGACTCCTAGGAGTACAATTGTGCTCCTAGGAGAATGCTAGAATATACTCTGACATACCAATACTCCATAGGACAATACCTCTGATTTATAAGCCAGCCCAGTATGCAGCAGCTATTCTGTGCAAGACGTCCGTGGTTGCATGTCATGTTTAAGATCCTACATTGTAACCTTGGCCATATAGCTCAATTGGTAGAGCAGCTGGCATGTATCCAGAAGGTTCCAGGTTCAATCCCTGGTCTGGTCATTATCCAATTTTATCAGTATTTCTGTACTAAACCCCCTACTACTTATAGCCAGAGGTGCTACTCACTATAGTATAATGACTCCTAGGAGAACAATGGTGACTCCATGGAGTGGTGGCTATGCTCCATGGAGAACAATGGCTGCTTTGGCAGAGACCGGGTTTATCCGGTTTTGTCACTTCGTGTTCAAAGCACATATATAATAACAATCATGAACACATTATATTTTTTGGAACAGCGAAAGCAACAACCAAATGCATGATGGTATGAAGAGTACATGAGAACAATCAACTAGGTACTGGTAGTGACAATACTCCCATCGTAAATTAAAGAAATCAGTTCTTGCAATCTCCCCCAGATTGCACACCTTGCAGATATGTAGTCTGTGTCGTCACCAAATACCAAGGTATCCTCACCCAAAACTACCACATCCCTCTTGGCTAACCAATCCTGCAAAAAACAGCCTTTGGGGGAAATAATTGGGCTCCAATGAGTCCATTGGCTGTAAGGAAATCTGGGATAAGCCGCCACATAAGCCATCCAAAAAGCTTTGCGACCCCACACCCATTCCAGAGATTGCCTGTTGACAACTTCAGTGAGCAGCCAACGCTGCACACTATTCATTAGCCTGACCCACGACTGCGTATTGTAGGGATTGAAGTTTGGGTGAAAGGGTAAGAAAGACAAGGGAATCTTCAGCTCTTGCATTTCCTGCAGTACATCAGTTGTGTAAAAACAGAAAATAAAGGAAAGATGCACCTCTTGACGTGAGCAGAGCACTGACGGTAAACTTCTGCCACAATACATAAAGTCTAGAGGCCCTAAGTTCACCAATGGGGTTATTCCAGCACATTCCTGCGGCAGTGTGATTGAGACCTTCAACGGCTAGAGAGCATAGATGAGTTAATCCTAATCAACAAACAAGAAGAAAAAAAATCACCACATCTGCCAACCTAATCCTGGTAGCTGGCACTGAGCCTTCAAAAGAAATTGTGGTGTTCAAAGGTTGCAATCTATTCCTCGAGCCCCAATCTCTGTCAGTCACCTGTGGATACAAAATAGTGGACATGGTTGTTGCCATGATGAAGTTGGGAGAGGGTGAAGTGAGAGTCACTGTGTGGGAACTTATCAGCGAATCATTGGATGAGTTTGGGCAGTCAAGAGCCAGTGGCTGTGCTACAGACTGCATTCTAAAAACACCATATCAACAACTTGAATGTGCAAGGCTGAATATGCCAAAAGCAACATCGCAAATCACCCAATTGGACTCCTGAGGTCTGTCCGGCCATCTTGTAATGTGGATTTGCTGAATGACTGTACCTTTCTAGTGTACGGATCATTGGACGGCGGTAGGCGTGTTGCATGCCTTGTCTGCCCCAAACAGAATGGGGTTCTCATATTGATGTGGCGATGCCATGTTATTGGCCACGATACCTCCCAAAAGCATACACGCCACGTTTCCAGGCATTTGGAGGGCCTTTAGTTTCTCCCACCACCTCTGTCACCTCCGTCTCTTCCACCATCCCGTTTGTCACCAGCTCATCCACAGCAAAACCTTTCACCTCCTGTTCCAGCCTCTCCTCGCTCCGATTAACTTCCCCTGTACGATGACCATTCATCCGAGTTGATTGATGTGCCCCAAGATGAACCATCTGATATCCCAGTCCCACTGCAAGACCTATGGACATCATTTTCGGGCACACGAACTTACAAGCTTCAAACTCTGGCAGATATCTACGATGAATTATGTGGAGCAATAAACAAAGGTGAAAGCCTTTTCTCTTGCCCTTTGCGTCCTGCAACTGAAGAAATAGGAATCGAGTGTGATGACAACAACTTTGGCATCAATATTCCAGGTATGTTTTTATTCTAGACAATGTTACCCCTCCCAATAATACACTGTCAAGACATCTTATGACTTACCTTTCTCCCCAAATAATGTATCTCATTTTGCGACACCAGTCAGTCTAATTTTTCTTCATTGACAGTAGATCCTGAAGATTACAATTTTGGAGCCTTGCAGACAGAAACCCGCACTGGTGATCCCAGTTATCCATGGCCCTCACTGGTGGTAAGTTTTTCATCATCACATGAGTACACTAGTCTAATTCTATTTTGTTAGATGTTTGCCGCTGATCTACTATTTAGCTCCCCTCGCCTCCGATTCTCTCAAGCTCAACAAAAAGCAATCCTGTCCTGGGCTAACGAGTTATCGGCTAAATATGTTCCAACCCTCCACGCATTGAAGAAATGTCAAGAAACCATACGCCATCTTGTAGGAAACCCGACTGAGAAGGTAGCCACAAACTCGAGAAATATTTTTTATCAGAACTCAATCGGCAAAGCAATTGCAAAGGTATGGACATTGATTCATTGTTTCAAGTACTCAATGCACTCTGTTTTAGGACTATTCAAACCCGATTACATGGTTTTCTATGCAAGATTACCCCAAAGATGGAGAGGGCAGTATGTCTCAGGCGCACCATGGCTCCAAAATGCTATTAGACCCCCATCCGTCCCTTGCGGTGCCCTCTGTTTCCGCTAATAGCAAAATCTTCTTTGTCGATGAACTCCTGCAGCAATCCAGTGGTGCTTACTTTATTCCCAAGCAGTTCTTTCAATCCAGAGACCAGTTGGACGATGTGGAGATTCTGTTGCTTGGGTACCCAGTTGCTCGTTCAGAGGTAAGCTTTATTTGCAAAGTAATCACACCCTCATGCACTGATCTTTTCATTATGCAGGCTGGTTTCATTGTAGATCTGGAGTGTGTAATTGCTACAACATCTACGTTCAAGTGCACATATGAAAATATTCACGCCAACGAGCCAGAGTTTTGTGGCTTTACTGGTGAGTCCATCTCTTACTCTGAGCTTGTTCCTCTTACTATGCAATACACAATAGACTTGTCTAGACACTTTGCCAATTAGATGCCCAACCCTCTGCATGCAAAATCGGGTGGATGTTTGGTGCTCATAGTCCCACTAATTGTTTTCATGGATGATGTCTCAGGTAATGTATCCAAGCAATAGAACAAGCATCACATAGTTTATATGTCCAATGCCTCAATGCCTTGGGAGATGCTGGAAAAAGCGTTCTGTGTCCGGTTTGTCTCCTCATTGCCACATGCTGCGCCCATGGAGTTAATGAAGGGGGTCAAAGACTCCATCACGTTAGTATTTTTGCCATATTTTTTACAATTTTCTTCTCATGCAAATCCAATAGTGAAGCTTCATCATCCGGTGTACTTACTTGGGATTGCAAGTACGAGCAGGAAGTTATGCTACAACCTTATCTCTTATTTGTTGCAGGAGACAATCCCATGCACGCTGAGGAATGCAGTCATTTTGGGCTTCAAAGTAATTTATTTTGCAGAACATGCAAGGTCGGTGGAACTCAAGCGCACAAAAAAACCGATGAAGGTTATCAGAAAGTTTTCGGAGTAAGTCTTGTTTCTTTCTATCTTAACTGGGTCAAAAAGTTCTCATCATTTGTAGTGCAGCGAACCTCGAACCCCTCAAGAGACCTGCGAGGCAATCAAGCACCAAATAAATACTTCTCTTGAGCCTAGAGGGACCGAGAAGGTTAAAAGGGCCGCTAAAAACTCTGGAATACGCAACACAGCAAGTGATTTAATTATCCGGCATCTGCTTGAGTTGGGCAAGCAACTTCGCAAGCGTAAAGAAGGGAAGCCTGCTTTACCAGAGGCTGAAGTCCGCCAGCGGCTAGAACAGGAGCTTGAGACACTGCTGCAAGGTGCAACCCTCGATGACCACATCAATCCTTTATTAGGGATGCCAGGTGTCAATGTTCATCAAGATACGCCTACTGAGATCCTACACACCGTTTTATTGGGTGTAGTAAAGTATTTTTTGGGACAAACTGTCTGGCTCCTTGATAAAGCCCACCTACTAACCATCTTCCAGGCGCACCTTGAATCCCTCAGCAAGGATGGCCTTAACTCCCCCCAACTAGGAGCAGAATACATCTGTCGGTATAAGGGTGGCCTCATTGGCAAACATTTTGAAAGCCTTGCACAGGTAATGCCCTATCTAATATATGACCTGGTACCGCAAAATGTTCTGCATGCTTGGAGTGTCATTGGAGATTTGGTGGTGCTTCTATGGCACACGAGAATAGACAACCTGGAGGAGTATTTGGTGAGTGCTGAATCACTTGTATTTGGCAGGACTTGATATAAATACACAGGCTCAACTCTCACGTACAATTGAAGACTTCCTCAATCTCAGTGCAAAATGTGCCCCAAGCATACTGATTTCAAAACCGAAGTTTCATTTCTTACTTCACTTACCTGCATTTATTTGTAGATTTGGACCAGCACTATTGTTCTCAACAGAGCGGTATGAGTCCTTCAACCATGTTTTCCATCTGTCATTGGTATACAGCAATTGCAAGGCTCCAAGCCGGGATAGTTGCCAGTCATTTGCTTCCCAGGATACTATCAAGCATATTGCCACAGGGGGCTACTGGCGTGACTCCGCCAGCGGGAATTGGATGTGTGTGGGTCCTGCCATACAACAATATATTGCTAATCACCCAGAGCAACATTGATTATTGGGCCTTCATCCCGACACCAAGAAGCTGGCCGGCTCAACAAGATTCACCAGCGCTATAAGATGCAAATCATCAGACCCTGTGCCTTGGAAGTCAATGTGTTCATCCAAGATCTACATCAAGTCTAGATGGAACTCTCCTGGTGATCAGTCAATGTTTCTGAAAGCTTTGGCTTTCACCACACGCAATGGTGATGAGGCTAAAGTTGGCAGCTATGTGGTTGTCTCCTCATTGTCCACCGAGACCCCCCTGTGGATTGGAAAAATAGAAGAGATTCTCATCACTGAAGCAAACCGTCAATTTGCTGCTCATGTTGCTTTTACTTACATGGATTTCTTGCCAGCACTCCATGCCAACCTTCAAGTTCCTTGCTTGCGAATTACAGAGTCACAAGATGTGCTTCCCGCAGAGGTATATAATTAAGTCCTTTACCTGGTGTGTTACTGACAACATACTAGAAATTTCTATGTTCTGTTAATGTGCTACACGACTGCTGCATGTCAAACTGTAGTGAATTCAAAACTGCGCCAGTACAACAAGAATATAGTGAGACAACTAAACTCACCAAGACAGTCGCACACAAACAAACCAACAAATATGTTCTCAATGTATATGCTCTTCACAATTATTGCCTTATAGCCTCGGTTGTTCTGTCAAGTCTTCGCACCAAAACACCTTGGTTACCAATGTCCAAGAAATTCGGCTGAACGCTGCAAAACTGGTTTGTGAAAAGAAAACTCTGGTAGATGCGGCAGGTACAACAGGTGCAGATACGACAACTAATCTTGATGAGACGCCAATGCCTGCTGTGCGGACACCCGCTTTTGACCGTACACCATTCAGAAGAGGGAAAAAGAAGACGATCAGTAATCGGCCCACCATAGCAGGGGCGGATACTCCTCAACATGCCCATGCGCCAGTCTCTCCACAGATCCAATCTCCAATCCGGCCTGGTCCTTCCAGGATACCAGTTTTCCCTTCCTCTGCACCCGGACACCTCCAACGGGTTCATTCACCAATGCACGGGCTTAACGGATTGCCTGCACCATATCACTATCCACCCCAGATGTTCTCTCAGCCTTATGAATCATCATCTCAGCCTTCTTTTTCCCCACATCTTCATCATTCAATTTCACAATCTCACGCAGAAACATCTCAGCTATATCGCTATCCCCACCACATGTTTTCTCAGCCTTCCGATTTGCCTTTGCAGCCTTCTTATCCCTTTCAACCTTCTTTCCCCCATCATCATCCTTATTGGAACACACAATCATGCAGAGAAATTTGATTTTTATCCTGTTAAGTATTTTTTTTTTGTTTGTTAGAGTGGGGAGGATGATTTTGCACGATCTTGCTCGCGGAGACACGGAGCTTGAACTAATCGCTTATTTTGTCTGACTCTCACTTTTTTTCTGTTCGCTTGGGCTCGTGAGACTCACCCATTGCTTTGCAGGATGTCTGGCCCTTCATTGTTACTTTTGCAGTTCAAACGTCAACAAGTGATTGATCCAGTATCAGCCAGTCCGGGTATGGGACCATCTTCCTCGAACTCCCCACCACAATTATATGGAACAAGTCCTCCCAGATCTCCTCTTAGCTCACAACCAGTGTCATGCACCAAAGTTGATTGGTAGCATGGACAGGTGTCAATAACAAAGCGAATATTCAAAAAGACTCGCCTTTGCGCCACACAGGCACAGTGCCACATGGAATAGTAATTAATATTGCCTTTTTCAATCTTGTGGCTGATCAGGACCATCTCTATTAGGCAATCCCATCGTGCTCACCTTTGCTTTCCATTCGGTACTTTCCGTGTTTTGGCATTTCGGCAAATTTTCACGTCACCACTGGCTACACATTGCATTGCGCCCTCACCTTCATCTTTTCCCTTACTCCCCTTCCTTTGCCTAGCCCCACCATGGGCCCCTTCCTCTCCTTTTTATTCCCACCTGACGGTTGTTTCTGGATCCCCATTCTAATCCACCTCTTCGTCACCTCCAGCCTCCTCCTCCTCCTCATCTTCTTTGCTCCCCCACCATTTCTGATGTCACCACTTCCTATCCGCTTCTGTTGCCAATCTGTTGACTACCACGTGCCACTTCTGATATCAGCAAAGCCCCAGCAGCCGGTCCAAATAGGGCAACAGGTCCATCTTCATGACATTGATCTGCCATCATATACTATCAAAACATCAATCGCTCGTCTCACCTGGTTGGAGTGTGGGTGGGTAGTTTTTGAGCTGGAGAAGGTTCATCCCCTTGTGTCACACATGTTCATCGCTGTCCCATTCACTTGGGTACACTTATCTTTTATCCGTTGTCTTCGCTACAGCTACACCTACCACACACTGCCTGGGACTCACTTGTTCCAAAATTAGAACTACTCCTCTCCCTCCCTCGTTTGACCAGGTGGTCCAACACAACCAGTCCATTGGTAAGGCCATGGAACTGTCAGATTTGGACTAGGTGGTGGACTGGTGGCTCCAGTTTCTTTTTTTCAGCAGAACATTCATTTACAGTGCGATTATTTTTGATTTTTGAATCATTTTTATGGACACATATTTTTTTATAATGCCTGACTGACAATAAAGGAACTGTGTTGATACTGATATTGTTTTGCCTTGCCTTTTTTTTTACTGCATCTTCCTATGACATCATGATTTTCCTGCTCTCTTTC
>NW_006763294.1:2536609-2539377 GCF_000218685.1 Serpula lacrymans var. lacrymans S7.9 | reverse complement strand
CAAAAAGAGAGCAGGAAAATCATGATGTCATGGGAAGATGCAGTAAAAAAAGAGCAAGGCAAAACACTATCAGTATCAACACAGTTCCTTTATTGTCAGTCAGGCATTATAAAAAAATATGTGTCCATAAAAATGATTCAAAAATCAAAAATAATCGCACTGTAAATGAATGTTCTGCTGAAAAAAAAGAAACTGGAGCCACCGGTCCACCACCTAGTCCAAATCTGACAGTTCCATGGCCTTACCAATGGACTGGTTGTGTTGGACCACCTGATCAAACGAGGGAGGGAGAGGAGTAGTTCCAATTTGGAACAAGTGAGTCCCAGGCAGCGTGTGGTAGGTGTAGCTGTAGCGAAGACGATGGACAAATGATAAGTGTACCCAAGTGAATGGGACAGCGATGAACATGGGCGACGCAAGGGGATGAACCTTCTCCAGCTCAAAAACTACCCACCCACGCTCCAACCAGGCAAGACGAGCGACCGATGTTTTGATAGTATATGATGGCAGATCGACGTCATGAAGATGGACCTGTTGCCCTATTTGGACCGGCCGCCGGGGCTTTGCTGATATCAGCAGTGGCACGTGGTAGTCAACGGATCGGCGACGGAAGCGGATAGGAAGTGGTGACATCAGAAATGGTGGGGGTGCAAAGAAGATGAGGAGGAGGAGGGTGGAGGTGACGAGGAGGTGAACTAAAATGGGGACCCAGAAACGACCGTCGGGTGAGAATAAAAAGGAGAGGAAGGGGCCCATGGTGGGGCTAGGCAAAGGAAGGGGAGTAAGGGAAACGACAAAAGCGAGGGCGCAATGCAATGTGTAGCCAGTGGCGACGCGAAAATTTGCCGAAATGCCAAAACACGGAAAGTACCGAATGGAAAGCAAAGGTGAGCACGATGGGATTGCCTAATAGAGATGGTCCTGATCAGCCACAAGATTGAAAAAGGCAATATTAATTACTATTCCATGTGGCACTGTGCCTGTGTGGCGCAAGGCGAGTCTTTTTGAATATTCGCTTTGTTATTGACACCTGCGTGACTCTCAGTCACACTCTAGCCCTATCGTTTCTGCGAGATGCTCTAACCGCGAAGCAGTTGCGAGTAGAAATTTGGAAACCTGCACCAGGCCAGACAAAGAAAGCATCGAAGTTTGTCCTGGAGAAGGAGGTGAGAGCAACTACGCGCCCTGATACGTATATTGTATATGTTGGTCTATCCCTAACATTGTGACTTCTTGCAAGGCATCCCCTGGAAATTTACAGGCGGTAGAAGACCTTCTGTTCGTCAACTCTGACATTCTTTCCGCCCCTATTGTTATGGCGATCAAGATTGTATCTGCTTCCGCAGACAAGACGAAGACTAAAACGGTTGGAATAGCATTTGCAGACACTAGTATCAGACAACTAGGAGTGGCAGACTTTGTTGACAATGACTTGTTTTCAAACACAGAGGTGAATCGATAAAATGTCATGTCTTGTATATTCTAACCATAGATCAAGTCTCTAATAATACAACTCTCTGTCAAAGAGGCGCTAATTCCAACCGGCACTGCATCTGGGAATACCGATCGTGATATTGACTTGAATAAACTCAAAGCAGTATTGGAGCGGTGTGGAGTGGTCATTACCGAAAAGAAACCTAGTAAGTTTCATTTCTATCGTCGCGATTTTCTTTCAATTCAGACTGGTATAGGTGAATTTACCGCAAAGAATATCGAAGATGACCTAATGAAGTTGCTTGTGCAAGATCCGGGTTCTTCTGCTACAGTGGGTAATCCTCAAACCATATGTATGTTATTTTGTTGCCAATTATGATATTGGGCTGATGAAGGCCTGTTTTCTCGTTGTCCTGCTTTCCAGCTCAGCTATCTCTTCCTGTGGCTCCATCTGCCCTGTCTGCTCTAGTAAACTATCTATCATTACTTACGGATCCGTCGAATCACGGAGCGTTTAGCATCCGAACTCATGACCTATCACAATACATGAGATTAGATGCTAGTGCTCTTCGTGCTCTCAATTTAACCGAGCCACCTGGTAGCGCAGTAAGTGCTCGTGTCATTCCTCAGTTTCTTCTAACTTGCGAATAGGGGTCTATCAATCGAAATGCTACTTTACTTGGTCTCCTCATAAATGCAAGACTGCACAGGGCACAAGATTGCTGGGGAGTTGGCTAAAGCAGCCATTAGTCAATCTTCATGAGATCCGTAAGTCGCTATATTTTTAACACTAGAGGGCTCTCATTTCAGTTGTCGGTCATCGTCAGAAAAGAGGCAGAAATTTAGTTGAGATGTTTGTTGACGATTCTTCTACTCGTAGAAATCTTCAGGTCAGCACTGATTCTGATTTCCGTGGCACTTGTATTCCATAAATAGTGTCGTCTCACTCATGTGAATGTTTATATTAGGACGACTTCCTCAAATTTATGCCTGACATGCATCGTATCAGCAAGCGTTTCAAGAAATCAGCCGCCTCTCTGGAAGATGTCGTCAGAGTGTACCAGGTTGTGCTTAAAGTAACGAAGCTTGTGCAAATGTGACCCACGTACAATTTGATTTACTACGCGCCAACAGATTCCTGGTCTCATAGCCAATCTTGAAGGCACGCAAACAGAACAAGACGATTATAAGTCTCTGCTGGAAGAGATTTACCTTAAAGATTTCCGGGTAAGTTTGTTCGCTATTCTCCTGTGTCATTTAATTCTTCTGCTATTTGTTCATCCAGGAATTTAACGAAAACCTCTGTAAATATGGGGAGATGGTGGAGCAAACGC
>NW_006763294.1:2528231-2533334 GCF_000218685.1 Serpula lacrymans var. lacrymans S7.9 | reverse complement strand
AACATGTGCCAAATACAGGCACCTCAACTTACGATGGCTTCGGGCTTGCATGGGCAATTTCAGAGTAAGTTAAAGGTTCACGGATATCTTGATTCTTGACTTTCGTCGACTTCTTCTTAGGCACATAGCATCGCAAATACGCGCTTTCTGTCTATTCGCCACGCATTTTCATGAGCTCACTGCTCTAGATCAAGAGCTTTCCCATGTCAAAAATCTTCACGTCGTTGCTCATGTCACGCAAGGAGACGACGAGGTAGCGTCGCTGAACCAAGACATTACTCTACTATATAAAGTAGAACCTGGTGAGTACGCAACTATCTAATTCATTCCACGCTGAATTCTCGCAGGTGTCTCTGACCAGAGCTTTGGGATACACGTTGCTAAGCTGGCCAATTTCCCCGAGAATGTCGTAAAAGTCTGTAAATTTCCCTCTGTTATCAAGCTACCTACTAAACCTCTTCGTAGCTCGCCAAACGCAAGGCAGATGAACTAGAGGATTTTGGCACAGGTAAGCAACGCTGACATCAAACCTCCCCCCCCCCCCCTTGGTCCTGAGAAGTCTGCTTTGTAGATAAAGTTCAGACTGAACCCCAGTTCTCTCCTGCGGTAACCGAAAATGGCATAAAGATCATAGAGGAACTACTACAAAATTGGGCGAGCAAAACCTCAGAACCCGATGGCGACGTGATCATGTCAGATGATTCAACCTCAGCAGCGCAACTAGAAGAGCTTAGGCAATGTGTCGAAAAATATCGACCACAGATAGAAAACAACCCATGGATACAGTCGTTAATCACTTCCTTGTAACTTCTATCTGCTTTGCTTTCTATGTGCTTTCGCCATCTTACTCTAGCTACTATCCATTTGTAATGCATTGTCATCTTCCCCAGGCTTCTGAACTTCCTCCGAGTCTCTAGCTGTTTCAATTTCGGGAGCAGCACGCCCTTTTTTTTGAGCTGCCTCCCGTGCAGCTGTCGTAATGTCTTCCCCAAATAATCGTAAGCTCAAGGCGCTGTAGCGAAGAACACATCAGAAAAGGTTCACATCATAAGCATGTAGGTTAACCTTTTCGCTTTCTTATCAATCATCAGGGTGACGGAGACATTGGATTCCCGTCATGTCGTGGTTAGCAGACTCGATCCCCGTCACTCCTCTTGCCCTCGGACTAGAGATTACCGCAGGTGTCTTATTACTTTTATCCTTTTTCTTCTTATTTTCTATTCACACTCACGTCCTATCATACCTACGACGAGGTAGACTTGTTGTCGACCCTCGAGAAGATATCCAGATGACATAAGCCACGATCCAGTGCTATGTCTGGGAATACTTCGGAGGAATATTGATAAGCGAAGAAGGTTGTGAGTCAGCGCCTTCTCATGGGCTTACTGATACAGCCAATTGTACATCCCTTACCAATACGTTTTCTCATACGATTAGTAAATACAATAGATCGGACCACCTTCTCCTTTTTTCTTATTGGTTAGCTAGCTGGTCAGACCACTTTCTCAGTTCTTCCCTTTCTTGGTCTGACCATCGCCGTTCACTACATAAAGAAGTACATACTCGATGTATTGTTCTCTAGTTCAATATTAGTTTGGATTTGCGCTCATACCGATACTCTTCATTCTCATACCCTGATTCACTGCTTTCCAGCAAGGACTTGACCAGGCATTGTGCTTTGTTATATAGCTTCGTATTTGTTGCCTGACAGAAATGCGGAAAGTACCGAATGGAAAAGCAAAGGTGAGTGTGACTGGATTGCCTAATAGAGGTGGTGCTGATCAGCCACAAGTTCAAAAAAGGCAATATTAATTACTATTTTATGTGGCACCGTGCCTGTGTGGCGCAAAGGCAAGTCTTTTTGAATATTCACTTTGTTATTGACACCTGTCCATGCTACCAATCAACTTTGGTGCATGACACCGGGCAAGGTTTTCCACACCAATGTCTAAACAGATCTCCTTTTGGAATAAATACGTGCATATCAACACATGCCTTAGGATTTCTGTGGGAAGTGGCTCCAAAGAAGAAGAAGAATTATCAAAAGAAACATGTTTTTCTATTTTATTTTTACCAGAATTAAGCACCCTAGTGTTTGTCTCGCCGGGGCCACGCTCCAAGGGAGACGCTGGTACAGCGGTGGTTTTGTAAGTATTTTTAGTATTAACTCCTTCATCATCTTGACCCACTGAATCAGTGCTCAAAGCAGCTATATTGTCAGGAGGGTCCAAGACAAATCCACAGTCACAATTTCGCATACAAGTACATACTTCTGATAACAAATTTAATAATCTATTTACAAATTGGGGAGCCATCCCCTTCTTTCCATTATTGCTCGTGCAACACCCCGGAGCAGGGGCCACTTTATTGTGGTTTACTTCATTGTTTCAAGGAGCGAAGGCACCCAAGTGACCTAAGCTCCAAACTCTTTTCCCTGAGCTTTTATTTCATTGACCTGTTGGTCATAGAAGAAAGCCTGGATCTTGTCATACGAACAACCGGTTAGAGTCTGGAGCTGATTGTCCAGTTTCTCTGTTTCTGATTGGCGCGCCTGGCGTCCTTGGTTATTTTTTTGGTGAGTGGCCCGCACTCTGTTTGTACCATCTCGGGCCATGTGCCCCTCCTTCCCACAGCTGAAGCAGGTGAATCTGCGCTTTTGTCCGCCTTGGACTGCGTTGATATCCATAGGAGCACCCCGTCCTGGTTGCAACCTGTATGGTTGGAACCTGTGAGAGTGATTTTGGTTTTGGTTTGATGACCCAGGGCTCCTCTGGGAATAGTTGTTTTTGGTGGTGGACCCGCCACCTTGGTGCATTTTGTAGAGCTCTATGGCCCTACCTATTTTTTGTACCTCCTCCACTGCTTGGGAGAGGTTGTCACTTCTCATATCCTGCAGATAGAGCTGTTCTGCAATGTGGGGGTTTACATTGCCTTCCAGCAGCTCTACTGCATGCTCATTTCCTAGACCCCCTTGGATAGAGAGAGCCAGGAACCGGGTTACGAAGTCATCCGTCCTCATGTTTCCTTGTTTGAAGGAACGGATTTGCTGACGCGCCCAGTCACGCTCAGCTTGCGGTTTGAAATATTTCTCGATCTCCACTTTAAGATTGTCCCAGGTAGGCCACACTCCCGCAGTGTAGCACTCCTGCATTCTGACTTGGGCGTATCGACCCGCCACAGGTCCTTTTAGTCGAGATAGCACTGCAGTGGCTACCTTAAAGTCGTCAGCAAACGCATCCCAGTTTGCCTTGACCCAAATCTGGAGCTTGATCCACCACTCGGCGAATCGCGCTCTGTCTCCCTCAAAGGCGCCGGGGTCAGCAACAACTTCGACCTTCTTGTTAAACTTTTTCTCGACCGAGGGGGTTGCTGCAGGGGGTTGTGCCTGCATCTTGGCGAGTTGTGTAGTTAACGCCAAGATCTGTGCACACATGTTGTGCAACAGAGTGTTGATGTCAGGTTGGTTTTGCAACGACATGTCGACTTCTTCTCATCCCCCTTGCCCCCCCACCATATCCGATGTCACCACCCTCTATCCGCTTTTGTTGCCAATCCGTCAACCATCATGTGCCACTGCTGATATCAGCAAAGCCCCAGCGGCCAGTCCAAGTTGGGCAACAGGTCCATCTTCATGATGTCAATCTTCCATTGTATACCATCAAAACATTGGTCACTCGTCTCACCTGGTTGGAGCATGGGTGGGTAGTTTTTGAGCTGGAGAAGGTTCATCCCCTTGTGTCGCCTATGTACATTGCCGTCCCATTCACTTGGGTACACTTATCTTTTATCTGTTGTCTTTGCTACAGCTACACCTACCATACGCTGCCTGGGACTCACTTGTTCCAAATTGGAACTACTCCCCTCCCTTCCTCGTTTAACCAGGTGGTCCAATATAACCAGTCCATTGGTAAAGCCATGGAACTGTCAGATTTGGACTAGATGGTGGACTGGTGGCTCCAGTTTCTTTTTTTTCAGCAGAACATTCATTTACAGTGCGATTATTTTTGATTTTTGAATCATTTTTATGGACACATATTTTTTTTAGAATGCCTGACTGACAATAAAGGAACTGTGTTGATACTGATATTGTTTTGCCTTGCCTTTTTTTTTACTGCATCTTCCTATGACATCATGATTTTCTTGCTCTCTTTCTGCTTTTGGACTTTATTTTTATGGCTGTACAAACCTGTGACATTACTTACACAGCATTCATTGTTCTATCTCTTTCTATTTTGACGATCTTATTCTGTACTACCTATGTAGGATTTGTCAGCGTACATTCCTTCATGTTCTTTCTCATTCTTTTTGCATGCCTACACTGTGCATAGCCTACTTTTCTTTTACTATATAAACCCCTGTATTTTACCTTGTAAAAAAAAACAAGAACTCCATTCCAGACTTCTTCTCTAAATTCAAGTTCACTACTCTGCTGCTTGTGATCCAGTGTGGTCACAACACTTCCCACTGCTACCACTGTTAACTGCTGTCATTGTCACTCGTCACTTTTGAAAGTCATTGTCATGCCTTTTGATTAGAGTCCTTTTGAGCACTATAGTCTGTGTATCAGGAGCCTGCTATCACTGGGAACCTTGTCATATTGTCGTTCTCAAACCTACCTTGTGCTATAATTAGCAAGGTAGTGCTTTTCCATACTCATTACAAAGCCCCTATCTTCTATATTCCAACTATCCCTCCTCCTCAAAACCCACACCCATACATCCCTGGGTTTTACTTTGAAGAATCATTATACATACCACCCCATGAACAACCAGACCACCCCACTGTTTAGGAGGCAAAGCCCATATACAAGTTCCATGGAATCTAGGAGGATTGTGTGTTAGTTTATTTTTTTGTGTGTGGTTTTCTAATAACAGTTCTTATCATCGACATCGCACAATGTGATCATGATGGAAATGACATTGAAGAGGCAAGAGAGATCACCTGTCCTGGATTTAATAAAGATTCTTGGTGGGATACTGCACAGTTTCAGATTTTTGAAGATCAGCACCCAGACTGTATCAGTCTGTTCATCTTTGATCAGTCATCTGCTCATGCTTCATTGCCACCAGATGCCCTCAAAGCATTGAAATGAATAGATGAATG
>NW_006763294.1:2352683-2528131 GCF_000218685.1 Serpula lacrymans var. lacrymans S7.9 | reverse complement strand
GAATGCTGTGTAGTATGTCACAGGTTTGTACAGCCATAAAAATAAAGTCCAATAGCAGAAAGAAAGCAAGAAAATCATGATGTCATAGGAACTGGAGCCACCAGTCCACCACCTATTCCAAATCCAATGGTTCCATGGCTTTACCAATGGACTGGTTGTATTGGACCACCTGGTCAAACAAGGGAGAAAGAGGAGTAGTTCCAATCTGGAACAGATGTGTGTAAGGACCATTTATTATTTTCTCTATGTCTTGGTTTTCAAACGCTTTTCCCATTACACCTCTGGCTCTAGGGCTGGAGGTATCATTTGCTATTCTACTTCTCATAGCCCTTGCAGGCTTTCTCAACCATTGTTACCACTTTATATATCTCGCCAACCAGCTCCAAGCCCCATCAGTGCCTGGAGATACTAATAGACGCTTTAATCAGGATCGTACCTCATCATGAGGATACAGTTCCTGAACACGCGTGACAACACTTATTATTAGTACACTTTCCCACCTGCTGATTAATCGTCAAAGTCGTATGATAGTTATCCTTTTTCTTATTGGTGGATTTTCCCCTCAGACCACTTTCCTGTTATTCTTCTTTCGGTCTGAGGGATAGACGGTTAGCTATAAAAACCCTACATACTCATGTATTGTTCTTTAGCTTTCTATTACTTGAATTACCCACTTAACTCCTCATCAGAAACCTCTGAGTCTACTCCCATATCCTCTACTTGCTATATTAACTAGCATCTGTCGATCTTCAAGACTCACTGTACCTCTTACTCCCTGCAAGTGCAGTTGGAGACGGGTAGTGTTTTTGTTATAGTTTATTGTTGCCTCATAATGTGTCCCAGGCAGCATGTGGTAAGTGTAGCTGTAGTGAAGACAATGGATCAAGGACAAATGTACCCAAGTGAATGGAACAGTGATGTACATGGGCAATGCAACGGGATGAAGCTTTTCCAATTCAAAAACTACCCACCTGCATACCAACCAGACAAGACAAGCAACCAATGATTTAATAGTGTATGACGGAAGATCAATGTCATGAATATGGACTGGCTGCCGGGGCTTTGCTGATATTAGCAGTGGCATGTGTTGGTCAATGGATTGGCGATGGAAGTGGATAGAAAGTGGTGACATCAGGTGTGGTGGAGGGGCAAGGAAGATGAGGAGCGAAGAGGTGACAAAAAAGTGGATGAAGATGGGGATCCAGAAACGGCCGTCTGGTGAGAATAAAAAAGACAGTAAAGGGCCCATGGTGGGGCTAGGCAAAGGAAGGGGAGTAAGGGAAACGATGAAAGCAAGGGTGCAATGCAATATGTAGCCAGTGGCAATGCAAAAATTTTCCAAAATGCCAAAATGCCAAAAGTACTGAATGGAAAGCAAAGGTGAGCACAACTTGATTGCCTAATAGAGGTGGTGTTAATCACTATTCCACATGGCACTGTGCCTGTGTGGTGTAAAGGTGAGTCTTTTGAATATTCACTCCGTTATTGACACCTGTTCATGCTACCAATCAACTTTGGTGTATGACACCGGACTTTATTAAGATATGTACACCATACTCAGATCGAAAGATGAGAAAATAACGTAACTGGCTATTGTAGTAGTGGACTATTTTCTCGAAAGAACAAGGAAACAGAGAAGCACAATATATATATCGTATGATAGTATACCTTGTGGTTCATTGGGCGATATCTCTGCCATATCGGCGAATGGTTACTTGATCGCGAGAAGATAATGGGTGTATCGCTTTTGGATAAAAGAAAAGAAAAAAGAAAGTACAGACCTTGGAAGCGCGTGTAGGCTAGGGCTCCGGGGATGATTTGGAAAAAGAAAAGGAAGCAAAGCAAAGCACAATGGTACTGTTGAGAATGGGAAGAATGTGAATAGAAACGATAAACAGCGAATCTCACAGCGACATGTGAGATGAGGAGAAAGGAAGGGGAGGATAGTGAGAACCTCTAGTAAGCTCTTTATAATAGGTAGCTCGCTATTGGCTTCGAGCATAACTTGTAGATCTATCATCGACACGTGTGGCTTACAATTCCTCCACTAGCAGCGCAACGATCAAGCTTTCTGTGCTTGTTTAAGCCGCCGTCCTTAATATAAGTCAGCGGAATACAAGTAGTATACCGAATTGAGAAGCAGCATGTATAATGTTGATTAGTTGGGTATTGATGTTGTCGCCATTGTTGAAAAAGTGGAGCACCGACTTTTGAGGCCTGCGAGCGAAAAACCTGCGCTGATTGGAGAAGGTGAACAATGGGAAATCAGAGCGATATGATCTAAAGGAAAGAAAGAGAGCAGACCTAATTAAATAGTTCCCGCGATAACATGGCGCCACCAGCGAGGACAAGCGCATTAAATTCCCTTAGGTCCAGGAATATTTCAAGTCAAAACTCGGTCTGATGCCATTTCGCATCTCTAATTGTGAATTGAGACCTGGCAACCTACGGTGCCAGGTATCCGAGAGCGTTATCACCGTGCCGAATCCAACGCCAATTGCTATCAGCGGCCATATCTGCAAGGCAGCCACCGGCCGACTCCACTGGCAAAGGATGATAATGCTTCCGAAGTCTGGAACAATAAAACAGTCATGATACCTCGCTTTTATGTTAGTTCGGTGAGAAAACCTTTATGTCCCTTCAGCCAAACATTATTGGTCTTTATCTCCCGATCGAGGATAGCTGCAATAAAAATATCAACAAAAGTGGACCGACTGGCTGCTCTAAAAGCTGAGTGCAGGCTGTTTAGAGACACAATCAAACTGAACTGTGAAACACACCACATGCTCCTCCCTCTGCATCATAATTGTGCATATTGACCCAAGTTTCTCCGGGGACTTCGAGGCCCAATGCTACCAACCTAGTAGTCTCTATTCTGTTCAGCTGAACTTGGAGGCGGCAATTTTTTCTGTACGCACCTGAGGATCGAATGAATTGAGTTGAAATTTTATGTTTGTAGAAAGCCTCGATTTCAGGAACGGACGCGGCGCTGCAGGATGAGGCCTATTGACATTGCAGTGAACTGTGTCGAAATTTAACATTATATCAATTCGGTGAAGGTAACGCATACTATTGTATGATTCAAGCTGATCTTGCACGCCGTTGTCAATGTGCTGTGCAGTCAAACAAATTTTACTCAACATCATTATTCACCACAAAGCGTGAAATTTTTCTTACCCAGTAAGATCTTCTCTTATACTTTTGGAAGGAACCAGACTCCTTGATGTTATGTATGTATGGATGCTTTTCTTCATTACTTACATCGGAAAACGTAATTTCTGCTATATCAAACATTCCATCCGTGTACATAAAAATACACGATCAAACAATTGCAATGAGCTTCGCTATTGGATAGAAAACAAACCTCGTCTTGTTTGTACCCATGAGTGATGACCAGGCTCCAAGCGGCGTTCCGCAGTTCTGGCCTTGGATATATCAATAGCCGCTAGGTCCGCATAATCCACTAATAAAGCAGCTCAAACATGATAAGCAGCCCAACGAAACGGAAAATACGGACATTTTTCCTTAGGGGTGTGTGGAGGGGAGTAGGAGGAAATGTGAGGCTGGGCATCTTCAATGGTCCTTGCTGATATTCAGGGGGTGTAAAAAGACGATGAACAGCTTGTGGGGGTTGGGGTGTTTAACAGGGGAACCAGCTACACCCGGAAATTCTGCTACTAGATTGCTAGGTTCGTCTTGGGAACTTGTGACCTTTCACTCTATGAATATGATCATCGGGTGAACGATATGAGAAACATTCGCCGGTAATTCCGTTAACCGAGCATTGAGACATCATAAATAGATACCGACTCTGGGAAGGTATACAAATCTGGTTCATGGCACGAGCGAGGATAGGACATGCAAAAACTTCTCTGTATACCCTAGGGAGAAACACCTCGAGGCCTCAGTTTATGTATCGCAATACCAGACTGATGCCTTCGATATTGGAGATCTTGTGATTCCCCGTCACATAACGCACCAACGATAACACAGATGACAGATTATCGGATCATTATCCTGGGGACATAGGTACAAGCCGCAAACTGATGTCGAGAAGGCATAAGGCACAGAGGATATATTCAACATTATGATCCCGCAAATGACGACGACGACGACGGTTCTTCTTTGCCAATAAGTGTCTCGAAACAGCGGAAAAGGTCGAAAATGCATATATACTTGACATACAACATCCGTTATGATATATGAAATAGCTGGGGAGAGAAGAGTTGGTGTTGTTCAAAGGAGCCTTGACGGCGATAAGACGAGTGATAGGGAGTCGACACATACTCAATTATAGTGTTTGACAACCACTCCGTTAATGACTTCCTCCTCAACGCCTTCCCGTTGACCTTTCTTTAAATCAGTTTGACCATATGCGCTAGTCCTGCCCCTCCTCCAAGTTTCCATGGTAGGAGCTTGATTGTCCTCGCACTGACGCTGGATGCCGGACCTCTGCAAGACAGGGCTTTCGGCCAAGGGTATCAGCTTTGTGTCATCGTCAGGCAAGGCGAAGTAAATGACGCCCAAACGTGTGAAGTTCCGTTGGTCATGGGGAGGCTGCACCACACGATGAATAGTAGCCTTATAGTAACCTCCTGTCAGAAACTCTAAGGCATCTCCTGCGTTCACAACCTGTCAAAAATGAGCGATCATTTGGGGTAAAAGGTAGAGAAAGGGAATTACTATGGCATTGTCGATGTGTCGAACCCAGTGCCAGCGTTCATCTGGCGTCATGATTTGTAGGCCACCGACGGGTTGGCTCCATAGGAGAGTGATTGAGCCAAAGTCTTTTATTGACATGAAATTGCATATATGGTGTGCGAATAATGAGATGAGTTACTATACCTGTATGTCCTTTTAACCAAACATTTTTAGTTTTTTCTTCCTCGTCTGCTGAACGAGGATAGCTAAAGCGGAGCGTTAAAACATGATCACTATACGAGAACTGCTGGAAGCTGACTATTTCATGAACCTGACTGTACCATAATCAACTCAACTGGCTTGAGAGATGAAAACCGAAATTACCATATGTTTCTCCGATCGCATGATAGTTATGGATATCCACCAATGACTCCTCTGGAAGCTCAAGACTTAACGCCACGAGCCTGTAACTGCATCAGCGTAAATTGTAGCCATATGGACACCGTTATACACACCTCAGGAGTGGGTGGAGTATATTGAAATGGTTATACTGGCAAAAGCCTTCAACCTCAGGAAGATATGGGCGTAAAATGTCGGGGTGGGCACGTTTGGACACATCATGATTAACTAAAAGGGAAGATAAGTCCCTACGTTGCCATCGAGTTTTAAATCAGCAACGTACTGTTGTAATGTTCTAGTTGATCACGAACACCAGAATCAATATGCTGCAAGACTGTAGTGAGACAATAGATCCACAGAGTTGAAGCAATAGCTACAAACCCAATAATTTCTTGGTTTATACCCTTGGTAAGATCCTGTTTCTTTCATTTTCGCCACATACATCTGTTTCTCTGCATCGCTGACACCCGAAAGAGGTATGTCTGCGATATCAAATATCCTGTCAGTCTGGCCAAGGTAAATCCCGGACCTGAAGTACGATAAGCTTCAAAGTCCGTACCTGGAGTTGTGTGTATCCATGATTGACGATATAAAAGAAGCCATGAGTCAACAAAGCATCTTTCACTTGTTTTGCGAGTTCTGTCCGGCCTTCAGTAGTCCCTACCAAGGAGAAGTCGATCACAGCAAGGTCTGCATAGTCCACTGTGGGATATTCTTTGAGCTTACGACAATTCCAACGCCAATGTGGACATGAAACCACTTACACTTCTCGTTGGAAGAAGGCGGATGGATGTAGCGAGGTGCGTATGGAACAGTGAGACTTGGCATGTTGAGGTTGAGTAGTGCAAGAAGACTCCATGTTACCTTATGTGAACTCTATGAAGATAAAGCTCCTGGTTCTGCTCGCACGGACTGACGTAGGGAAGAATGTATTAATAACGCCATTAGAAGATACCGTGATGCAATTGATAATGTGACCTACTGTACTTAAGTATATGTTGGTCAGCCATAGGGAGGGCACGGCCATAGTCGGTTGGCTGTTATCGTTACTCACTTGTATATGTGCAAGTGATCTGAACGATATTCAAGATGGTGGTTTACTAGATAAACTTGAGCTAAACTGTAGAAAAATCTGCAATTGATTGCAACTCCGCGAACCACACCTCCACTGTGATTGTACTACTGCCAGTGGGAGCTTCAGGGAGAGGGAGCGAAATTTTTACACCACTCGTTGGCCTCTTCTGTTGAATTATGATGCCTCTGCTACAAAGTGGTCTGAAACCTTCAAGAAACTGGGAGTGAGCCTTGTACATGCAGAAGGGACTCGACGAAGTAGCTGTTACAATCTCTGCCCTCCAGAGATGACATCCACTTTGCAGTGAATCTGATAGTCCACCATTGTATTTTCACGAACAAATTTTCACGCATTTGGAGTCCCGAACGATTCTCTCGACGAAGAAAGGTAGAGATGGTCGAATAACAACTACTCGTGCAATGGTGGCATTTCAGGATATCATGATAGCCCTCCAAGTCCAGATTCGAGTCGAGGCAAGAGCGCTAGCTCTCTATTGTTTCCCACCACAAAGATGTCTTGTTAGTCAAACTCTGGGCCTACTCTTTGCTAGAAATTAAAAGGATCGATTTGAAACCCCGCCTCCGGGGGCCGGTGTACCACTTTTCTTTTCCCCAAAGACCACATGGATCTGATCAAATGTGATGATGTTTGGAACTTCCAGCTTATCGGTTAAATTGGACCTGCCAAGGGACCTACATATCCCTCTAATTAAATCTTATTTTCTTACCACTATCTGACAGACTGTCCTCACGCGTCCTTGCAAGATGTCAACGTCGAGGCAGCTCATCCCAGAGTCTTCCGAACCTGGAGAAAAGGATGCCGTTCAGCTACAATTGCTTAACAACAGCGAGCAAGGCCCAGAAACATCCGACCAGCGCCTTCTGGATCTAGGTTATAAACCCGAATTTCGACGTGAAATGTCTTTGTTTGGTGTGCTGGGCGTATCTTTCTGCGCAATTGGTATCCTCACTGGAATGAGTAGTGCGTATCAGACGGGTTTGTTCTCAGGAGGACCACTGGGGCTCTTCTGGGGATGGAACGTATGTGTTTCCTTAGTCGTCAACTTCACTTCATAGACGTGTTTTTCCGAGTAGATATGCAGCCTCTTCATGTTGTTCATCGCTTTGAGTCTTGCTGAGATTTGTAGCGCGTAGTAAGACATAATGTTGGTCCTACTACCTCTATCTAACTCGGACGTGATCAGTCCAACCATGGGTGGCCTTTACTTCTGGGTTTGCAAAATGAAGCCAGATTCTCCAATCCTCGGCTGTAAGTTTTTCTGTTCCCATATTTAATCCTAAAAGTTGCTCACAAAAGTTCAGTCTGTACCGGTTGGATATATTCTATTGCTATGGTCTTCACAGGTACATCTGGAAATTTGAGGTAACCTTCGTTATGGCCGAATAATCATCACTCCTCAATCGCCAAATATAGTACTCACTTGTTTTTCTAGTGTCGCACTATACCTCGCTTCTCTCGCTGAAGTGGGACAAAACCGTACACTGACAAGAGTGGAGATTGCTGCCATTGCGTGGGGAGTCAACATTGCATCTGGTCTTATCAACACTGTGGGAACCAAGGCTATCGGAAGGATGAGTACTTTTAACGTCTGGTGGACGCTAGCCGGAACATTTGTTCTAGTTGTAACGCTCTTAGTCAAGGCCCCAGAGAAGGTAAGTTTGCATTAATAAGGTATTGGATTTGCTTTTGGTTTACCGTTCCGTTTAATAGAATTCTGCTACTTTTGTGTTTACGGATTTTGAAAAGTTAGTGATATCATTGCGTGGCTAACGTCTTTCTGACGCGATTTTAGTTTCACGGGCTGGGGTTCAAAGGGTTTTGTAGTTCTGTTGGGATTCCTTCAGGTTTGTTCATTTGTCACTGCTTTTCAACCACTCTTTACACTACCGTAGGCGGTTTATACACTTGAAGGCTGTGAAACGGCTGCTCAAGTTGCCGAAGAAGCTCAACGTGCTGAAATCCTGGCCCCAATTGCAGTGGTTGGGAGCATAGTTGGCTCATGGATAATAGGCCTCGCATACATGCTTGCTCTCCTATTCTCAGTGCAGAGTATTACGAGCGTACAAGCGACGACCTACGCCATCCCAATAGCTCAGCTGTACTATGATGCGGTGGGCCAGAAGCTGACTCTGATGTGCCTGACTGTGATCGTATTAGCACAGTTCATGGCGTCAGTCACAGCTTTTACAGCGAGCTCGAGACTATTTTATGCGCTGGCAAGAGATAATGCATTGCCCGCAAAGGGCTATTTCATGGCACTAAATAAATATCAAGCACCCTACTGGGGTGTTTGGGCCTCTGTCGTGGTTGGATGTATCATTTCATGTGCCTATATTGGATCAGCCGTTGCTGTGAGCTCTATTGCAGTTTCACACGTAGTCTTCAGAATACTCATCTTTGCCACAGTTTGACGCTATCTTATCATCGGCTGCGATCGCAGTCCTGCTCAGCTATTTGCAGCCCATCATCATCCGTGTTTTCTGGCCCCAAGCGTAAGGATTGGTTGATTTATTAGCCTGTTGACTGAGCTTTATTGTCTTATAGACTGACGGAGCGTGGGCCATTCCACTTGCGCCAATGGTCTTGGCCCATCAATTTTGCGAGCTTTTTGGTTTGCTCCTGTTCTGAAGTCAGCGTGACATCACACTAATCAAGTGATCTTGTAGTTCAGCGCATTTATTTGCGTATTATTCGTCCTCCCTACCGCTTACCCCGTGAATTCATTAAACATGAACTATGCCGTCGTTGCCGTAGGAGGTCTTCTGCTCATTGTCGCTCTTGGCTGGGTCTTCTGGGGAAGACATCATTTCATCGGTCCCGTACAAACATTCAAGATGTAGATGACGAACCTTGCATACTACGCGATTTATGAGTGTAAAAATATACATATTAACCTCCGGGTAATGTTTGTGTTCCATTTTGTGAATCGTTTTAGTCTGATATCCTCACGACTAGTCCTTTCTTGACTCTATTTCTTCCTCATCCTCCACTTTCCTTTGATTTCCCTCATCATAGTCTTCTGCAATCTTCCGGATTTCGCGGCGGAGGCTCTTACCGTCACTGGCGAGATCTAACCATCTGTCAATGTCAAGCCCTTGAGACTTGTACAGTGCTTCGCGTCTAGAAGAAATTGAACAGTCCAGTACGGAGGAATAAGAAACCTCTCGGCCCTGATATAAGAACCTGATACATATGAGTCTAAGTTGAGGTAAACTAGCTGCCAGTTAGTTAAAAAGACTTACCACAGATAGCCGCATACCACAGTCGATAGGCCAGATAAGTAGGTTATGGGTTCCATAACGTCCCTAGAGAAGTATAGTAGATCAGTATGCAGTCAAAGTATCAAGAAGCCCACCGCACCATCCATAATCCCAAAACGTGAGGCGCGCAACAGCACCCCAGTACACAAGGAGCATTCCGAACCCACTAACCGCCATACGCCTTACACCTCTTTGTGCTTCTCTATCGCATTCTCGCTTGATACCTTCCATTTGACTCAGCTCTCTGTTGATCATGTCAAGCCTATGGCGTAGGTATCGTGTCCTGTCAGCGAACGTCGGGACTTCCACGCTAATAATTGTCTCCTCCTTCCCACTAGAGGGTTCTGGAATAATATGAATAGAGAACTCTGCTACACGTGCAGCATCCCTAATGAAATCGCCAACATCGGTAGAATCTGACCACTGAAAAGTCTGACCATTTAGAGTCATGCTACGGAAAGAGATATTGGTATATCCGGGCGCCAGCGAGCCTTGAATCAGTCTACTGACGTGAGAAAGAGGTTGGGAAGGATGCAGCAGTATTACCATGGGAGGTGGGGGCTTGGTGTCTCCGTGCTTGTTAGTCGATGCCGGATGTTTGTCGAATTGGCCAAGGGGAAGGATGAATTTGAAAAGGTGAGAAGACGTAGGGGATAACTTTCCTAGAAAAGGCACTAGATGTTCCAAGTTATATATCATGTAGAAGCGCAATTGCATACCTTTTCCCTCTTTTATGCTGTGAAAGTCGTCATCTTCCGAAATATCCCCACTTTTGCACATATCCGCAGTGCCTTTGTTCCAGCTAGACCCTGGTTTAGCCTCTGCAATGAACTTTGAATGAGCGACATTGGTATTGTCTATTTCCCGTACGCTCGAGAGACGTCGACACTGTGCACTGCTACGCCTAAAAGACTGCAGCACGACACTAGAACGCACTACACATTTACCAGTCCAGGGTCCAACGCGAAAAGCATGGAACAAGAGGCCCATGGAAAACAAGACGCGAGCGTTGTCCCTTGCTTCAAGTGTCAAGCTAGTACCAGTGGTAAGATGAAATGCGGTGGAGTACCATGACGCGTGAAGAGTTCACGTGACAATGATTTCTTGTCTCCTCACTTACGAAGTGTTCTGCATTAGCCAAATCACACACCGAATGAATGATTCCTTAATCAACATTAAATTTTAAACATCAAGGACGCTTTTATCTACACAGAGTGTAAAGGCTCCTTGTTAATAACTTGGGTGAAAATTGCCAGAGCAGCAGCAGGTTGAAAAGCAGCCTGTTATAGACCTTAGTGAACTGTAGTCTTCAAAAAGAAAACGTATCACTCACTACTTCGTGGCCAGCCCCATAGACTCGCCTACAAGATCAGCTGATTAGATCGTATTCTCACAGTAAGTTACGGACACTTACGCAAATGTGAAGTTGTCCACGTTCTGGATAGCTGCTACTGGTGAGCCATCGAGGGTCATATTTGTAAAGGGTGTCTTATGAAGGGTCTCGTTACCATACCAGTCCATGGCGAGGGCTACAGCGTGACACTATGAGGATTTGCGATGAGCTGTAGATTACGGTCATAGGACTACATGAACTTACACCTAACCAATTGCAGCTTGAAGGATCAAGTTATCAGCAACAGCAGAAAATCAAAATTGATAGAATTATGACTCTCACATGATATCTGCGTCGCCGGCCTGTGAATGATACAATGACATTAGAAAAGAAATTTTAGATGTAGTATTTACACTTACCCAAACCAAAATCTTCAGGCCTGAATTGGCTAAAGCAGAAAGTTGAGGCAACCAAGTCCTGGCATCCTAAAAAAAGAAATCAGCTTGAATAAAGACTGCATAACAAGTACGACGCACATCTCCCGTCTTCTCAAACAACAAGTAGGGCGGATCTGGACACTCGTAATACGTGGTCTCAGCGCCAATCTTATCCATGACATCTGTCTTGTGAAGATAATTCACGTAATATTCAGGTGGGAAAAGGGCGGACGAATTTTGTCTGAGGTCATATGGGTCATAATTACCTATCGTTGGTGTAAGGACGTTGTCATTCTGGATGGAATATCAGCGACATGCAATGCCGAACAAAATAAAAGTGTTCCTGACGCAGTAATTGTCACAAGTAAGACAGATCTTGTTTGATTCTGTCGAATTTCCAGCAGCATAGCAACCTTGCTCTTGAACCATGCATCCATCAGGACCATAATAAGCTTCATTGATTTGTTGAAGGACAGTATCGTTCTGCAGTTGGCCATAACCGGGTGCATATGTCGCAAAGTCGACATAAGCTTTATTCTGAATGAGCGGATCATACCATCCACTGTAAGGACACAAAACATAAGACAACAGCTCATATCATACTATATCATATACTCACTTGTTGATCATCAGCGCACTGACGACAATGGGTTCACCTTGCAGAGCGCCCTGCGTGATTAGGTCGGTTTGCTGCTCAAAATACGTGACAAAACTTGGTCCGTAATGGCCACCATAACTTTCTGTGGCAAAGATGAACCTGATAAATGACCATTATCAGTAGAATCCCGCGACGCAATAACGTTTCCTTACTCTCGGCTCGAGTATTTGGAGAACTGTTTGCTCTCAAAAAGTACTTGGAATGCAGTCCAGACGAACGGTGCAGCTGACTCGGTACTGTTCGCCGTGTCTGTTCCATAAGAGAATCCCGTTCCAATAGGCTGGTCAATATAGATGACTGTGAAGGCAGGTCAGTTTTTTAAGCAGGCTGTTGAACAAATAAAACGCACTATTGCTAACATTATTCCAACTTTGATATTTCGTTCAGTAACTGACTTGGCCTGAGGTAATGTAATAATTACCTGTACGGGTTCAGGAACGTTGCATTCCCGTCGGGGGTAACGTGACAAGGCCCATTTTCTGTATTACCATAGTCATTGCACGCGTTCATGATTTGACTCCATAACCATTACCTTGGAAGAGGCCGATCATAGAGGAGCAACCAGGACCACCATTGAGCCTAGAGAGTTCAAATCACGTCCGAAATCAGTATATCACGCGCCGAGCCATCCATTCGCATCGTACCATAATGTGAAAGGTGCAGTTTCGGGTGAATTGCGCGCCTCAAAGAACCAGAACCACTGTATTTGGACGTGAGTTATGGACGCAGACTGTAACTGTTATGATATACCATGGACATGTTGGTGCCAACATCAATGTATCCTGACAGTTGTTCTACGCCTGGCGTTGTCTCACAAATCCCGGAATTCTTTACGTACCGAAGTCCAGTGTCATTGTAAATCTGCGAACGGACTTCGATGTGCGGAGAGCGGGAGTCGGTGAGGAACGCTCTCGTGGCAGAACTACCTGCAAGGACGGCGAGACCTGCAAGGACTGAGCGCAGAACCATGATAGATCAATGAATGTCGCGCAATAGAGTACGTGTAAGCTTTCAGTCCAAAAGATGCAGCGTACTTATAGGAATTCCGGTTTCCCTGGGAATGATTACGACCAACCATCATGGAAACTAGCCCGATAAGTAAGTAAGAGACTCGGAGGTCAGGGCTTGCTTGATGGTTCTATTGGTAAGCGAACGCACTCCATCTTAACAGGTGACATACTAAGATAGACTGCAGATGGTAGTAGTACGGCATCTGCAGTCTATCTTTGTCTTCGATCTTTACCGTAAGTTGCATTCTTCTGACCTATAGTATAGATCCAGGCTTTCCAACACTTCCACTCCATCTGACATGAAAAGCACATCTTCGTTTGCCAGCTATGATGCATATATGATGTCTGGCCACCTGCTTTCTCATTGTTCCAAGTCGGATTTCGTCCAGCTCGCTTGTGATGTTTGAGAAGTCGCGGAGGTAGGAACTTTGTATGCCGCACGTGCTATCGACCTTTTCTCACGTTAGTTTATTACATCCCCCAGTGCATAAACTATTTCTCCCAGCAGCGTTTGTGACACCGTCAGAGCGGCCTCGCTCTTTTGAATCATATCCGAAGAACGAGTGGTGATGTGACTGTAAAGCTGATATACACCTCCATGCCCGTTCATAGTACCAGACAGTATAAAGTTCAATCGCTCTCTGAGCGGGCTTTGCTCAATATAACAGTTTGAGCCCATATGAAAAAACCCGCTGCGCGATCTGCCAATTGGTCCATGGCCGAACGTCCTAGCCAATAAATTGGCAGCGAAGGATATCGCTCTCGTTCTCCCCTGAAATGGCTCTCAAAGAACATAGGCACATCTTTTCATCAGGCGTCACTTCGCCGCCAGTCGGCAGAACAATATGTTTGTACATGTCAGAGAAAGACCTAGGTACACGCTCATCTCTGCTGGTCACAAGTAGCTTGACGTCCTTGGGGAGGGAAGACCACTGTGACATGGTGTCAAGCAAAACGGCGCGCTGTGCATTATGTGGGTCATTCACACACTCGTCTGAAGCATCTACAATGACAATGGGGTACCTGTTACATTGTTCGATGGAACACCACATAGCGGCGGCTCACTGAACACGGTGTGATCTCTGCAACAGGAGAATGAACCGCCACCGAGTCAACATTCAGCTCTAACCTGTGAGACCAAAGCAGACATGACTACGAATGTTCCGGTGTCAGGATCATCCTTGATCTAGGATACGTTCTTCTCTGCCTTGGGGCCGTTAAGCTAATTTCTAATAACATCCTCCCTCATGCTTTTTCATACAAGGATGTATGTAGCAGGGACTCTAAAAAGACTGGATTCAACTTTGCGAGGATTACGTCGTGTCTAAAGCCGAAACAAGCTTGGACATGAGTAGTATTGAGGCGTTAGTTGTATTTATGCCATAAGTAACGTTTTGTTCGAAAGGCATTCTTGTGGATGAAAGACAAACAGTGAAATTGTCGAGAGAGAATGTGATGGTGAAATGACGAGGTTCGTTATCGATGGTGGCGATGCAGATGCTGTTGAACCCGAATAAGGTTCGCTACCACCTTACTTTGCAACTTGAAGTTGACTTGAACATGAAGTTCTGGCTCGCTTGAACATTGAAGGTGAGTATATAATCCTGCAATGAATTCACTGTAGATATAACCTGAGTCTGACGCGTTTTGTCGTCATCAGACGCGGTCAATTTTTGTTCCGCTAATTCGCTCTCAGGCTACGCCCATGTTTTTGCTCGCGAGGAATGACTCAGGAAATATAAATATAGGCATTGTCCTGTCTAATCTTCCAACCTGACGATAACTCCCCTTGAGAGTACAATGAGTGTCCAGCAATTCCGTGCCACCAAACTCGAAGACTGGGCTCAGTCCGATGAATACCACAACTCTTTTCTAATCCGCAAAGATGAGGCCCTGGACAGCGCTCTTCAGACTAGCTCGGAGAACGGTTTACCGGATATCGCCGTAACATCCGCTCAGGGAAAGTTCTTGAAGCTCCTTGTTCAGTCACTCAGAGCCAGGAAAATCCTGGAAGTGGGGACCCTCGGAGGGTAAGCGGCCAATATCACTCGACTCGAACTGTGTTTCATGGTGCCCCCATACACAGATACTCCACAATATGGCTTGCTCAAGGACTTTCAGATGACGGGGAACTCATTACTCTGGAGGTGTCTGAGAAGCACGCACAGGTGCATAGTACCCTTTATACAACCTATACTGGTCAGAACACCCCTAATATACATATATGCGCCAGGTAGCGCGTGGTAACATTGAGAATGCCGGTCTTGCTTCCAAAGTGAAATTAATCGTTGGGAATGCCCCTGAAACGATAAAGGAGCTGGGGCCTGCAGAGTCTTTTGACCTGGCATTCATAGACGCCGATAAGCAAAATAACTTCACCTATTTTCAGGAATCTAAACGCCTCGTTAAGAAGGGCGGTGTCATCGTAAGCCATTTATCTTTTTGTAATGAGTGATGGTGGCTTCTGTGATTGTTAACATGTTTTGCGATGTTTAGATAGTTGATAATGTTGTGCGTTATGGTCGGGTCGCGGACCCAACATACTTAGATGATCGAGTAGAAGGAGTTCGAACGCTACTGAAGGGTATTAAAGATGATACAGAAGTAGATGCAACCACTATTGGAACAGTCGGGGAGAAGGGATACGATGGCTTCTTATATGCTATAAAACTTTGAATCTGCATTCAGACATAGCTGGGACATCGGTATTGTACATGTATTTGGATCGGGTATCTATAAATTATGAATATGGTTATACTGCTGTAAAAATACATATGTTGGATTACTGCTTGCCAATCTTTCCATCTCTGGTTCGTGAAAATCGTATACGCAGCATCAGCCAGTGAAGCGTGTAGTGGAAATGGTTATGTGACATAAATGAGGGTACGTCGTTGTGAATTGATGATGCATAGCGTCACGAAAGCTCCAAAGAGCAGTCCAGTAATTATGCAAGTTGCTGTTTCAGTTATGGATTGTGGCCTTGGTATTGGTTCGCTCCATCCTTGTTTGGATTCACCAGTTGGCTTTAAGGGGATTTCGGGCGATGCGTCCTTACTGGAGGAGTCGGCGGGAGTGGATGAAGGTGGCAGTGCAGGAGTCACACCGTCGAAAGGAGGTTTCGTCGTTTCATCAGGGGTAACAATAGTCGATGTCGTTGACTCCTTGTCATCCAACGTCGAATCCCCCTGAGCAGCTTCATAGTCCTGCACTAACCGTTCAAGGTCTGACACCACCCCTTGTAATCTCCTCACCTCCGTCGCGACTTCCCCCTTGTTCTTCTCTCGAACCTCTTCTCCGACTGCTTCCACCAACGATCGTATCACTTCCCACATCTCCAAATGATCGCGCGACCACCACTGCGCTGGCCATTGTGCTATGATGAAAGAAAGGCTACAGACTTTTGAAGTAGCGCTGATAAAGTCATCCGAAAGAAGTTGATGAAACCATGGCCTTAGAAAGGCCATAGCGAGTCGGACGGAACCCCCTGTCGCATCGCGTAGTCGATGTTCATTGGATAAACGAAGGAATTGATCTGATGCATCTTGGCAGAACTGGCGATAGCTTGGCTTTTTCTCAGCGGCGTCCCAAGATATTCTATCGAGGGAGGAGCCTTTCAAACCTGGTTCCGGGCATCGGAAGTATGATGGTAACTTGTCGAGAAGGGAAAGGAGAGGGACGGAAGCAAGAACGGCTGTTCCTGGGATAGATCCGTAGACGAGAACGTCTTGTGATTCTAAAGCGAATCTGTACCATTTCCAGTAATCAAGATGTCGTCTACAAAACACCCAAGGTCAATTCAATTAGAAAGACGAGCGTTATCCAGACTCACTCTTTTGGTGTACCTTTTCGAAGAAGCTCTACTGCCGTGACTGCTCGACCAGCGAGCTGCCTGGCATCGATGACTGCAATCTGAACATCGTGTTTCACGCTGACCTTATACCGTCGAGTGGCCTCCCATATAGCCCAGATGAAGCTGAAGGAAGTGGAGATGTATGGGGATGAATGCCTTCTCGTCCAGTCCATATGCTGGGCAACGTCATCATAGGTGCTTGACGATGCGATAGGTTCCGAGAGCCGAGCGTGAGGTTCTGGAAGCCTCTCTGCGAAATGGGTAAAGCTCTCGTTGTACTTCTGCCCGACGAAGTACGGGTCCGTGCTAGGAAGAGGAACGGATTGCGGTTTTGGGGTGTAGACTCGGAACAAGAAGGGATTCTCCTGCACAAGACTATCAAATGAGACTTCTGGGCCAAAGCCATACTGGGGAAGGGGAACGTTGGCAGCTGCTCCCGTGCGGGACGGACTCGGGGATGGGGCATCCTGAGAGGTTTCGTTCAACATGACGGTATGAGGACAAGGATTGTGAGGATCGCACCAAGCATGAAGCAAGCTTTTCTACCGAGATGCAATAACCTCGTGTTCTCCTGGTGTATCAGTCCTATCGGAGCCCATCAGGGCGCACAGTCAACGTGAACTATAAGCTTGTCTACCTTGCACCCCACCAGCTGTTGTACACGTGTCCTCAACGAGGCATGACCTGTACATTGTCATAATGGTCGATGACGAAGCAGATTGAATCCTTCACCTTAAACTTGAGGTTATTATCATGTTAATGTATAACCAGCTATTGATGCAATATTGATGGCTTGCCTTTCTGTTTAATCCACACCTAAGTTAATAGTTGGGTGTTCGATTACTCACCTCAGATTCTATCACCGAATGTTCCTGGCTCTGTAGACCTTCCCAAGGCTTTACTATTTAGCGTCATCCTTGTATCCCATGACCCCACGTCTGCAGCTGACAGGTTCGGGTGTGTCCCGTTACCCTTAATCCTGCACTGGGTCTCGACTCTCTCATCAGACTCACATCGACGTCCTGTGACCCTCTTTCCTCATGGCCGCATCAACACCGGTACAGTCCAATTCCAATCCCTACATGCTAGATTATCGGACATACAATAGTGTCTCGATAATACAAGGCTGGACACAGCTGCACGGCCAATATTATTTTCCTACAGTCGAAGTGGTGTCACATGGGACTGCGAGGCGCCTATGACGAAATGCAAATATATGTAAGATGGCAGCTAATCCTTGCTGATGTTACTGCGACAAAAACTGAATCACCGACAAGCACCAAGGTGCTATGCCAGTTCGAGGCAAGTGGGCACTGCCCAAATACCGATGTCGACGATATTAAACAGTAATAATCCTTGAAACGCGGACGTGCTGTGTTGCGTAGCACGAGAACAGTGTGAAGCCAAGGAGATGCAAGACAATGCTGAGATGTTCTGTTTGTTGCACCGTCGTGGCGTCGCAACATTCGCAGCCATTTCGCAGTGATATTTTCTGCCAAAAGCCATGAAACGACGCCAAGCCAGTCCTCGACTTTCATTGGACCGGTGGGTAACTGCCGGCTGTCCGGTCCCCAGCAATCGCTGACTTCTAATTACCGGTAAATTACCGCATAAGGCAACGTATGTAAGTTCGTAGGCTTTTGCAACACGCTTACCGCTTTTCATTATAGCCACAGCTCCGAGGCCAATCTCCTCGCTCAATTGTGCAAACAGGTGTGGTAATGCTGGGCACTTCCACATATAGTGATACCTCAGATCGCCGTGCTGGACTTTCTAGAAATCGTCAGCGTAGAACAGCCAAGAGAGAACGCACTCAAGACATCGACAACGTTAATCGCGACCGCCTTTACTACCCTTCGAGTCAGCTGCCGCTTCAGTGACTAGGTCCGGATCCGTACAATGCTCTATAGATTGCTGTGGTCTCCGAGTCAACAGAGCAACATGTCGCCAAGATCACGTTAAGGCTTATAGCGCTCACCGTCGGGCGCCATCTAGCTTTCGCGACACCACTAAGTGATTCTCCACGACAACTACGTACGATTGATATTATTTTAGAGACGTGTAAGCTACTACCGCTTATCGAGTCTTTTTGAATTCGTCTATTTTAACAGGATCATGGAGTTTGGCTAATCACGATCATCTGCTTTCTGCCAGCAATATTGTGCTTAGCGGCCCGCATTGCATAATCTGCAATCATATCAGTTACTTTCTCAGCCCCAACAGGCTTTGTTTTGACCACAATCTTAAATAGGGAGCTTCGATATTGAGGTGGCGTTTGAGCGGACAAAATGCAACGCTCCTCTTTTCAGTATTATCATTTCACACTACTCCAGTGGCGACAATCTGATGACAATTACTGTAACCAGATTCTGGGATTGTGATCCCCTTTGACCTTTTGCTTGCGCTTTGCCAAGCTCAAAGACAATTTTTATCCAATATCCAAGCAGGTCCCCGAACATTACCTACTCAATATACCCATTAAAATGGCAATGTGTATCAGGCTTCCCTTTCTAATGGATGAAGAATCAATGTAACTGTTAAGCCCACGTTTTATTTTAGTTATCTTGGCACCTGATGAGAAATCAACCTACAAGTCGGTCTTTGGCCCCAGGCAACACACAACAACGCTGTGTTCAATGAGCTATCGCTTATTTCCGCTTCTTATCCGACCTATTGGTCGATTATCTGTGCAGCATAGCACCTGTCAGCCTGACACTTTCTCAAGGGCGTTTGTTTCTCCGTGGAAACTGGAAACATTCTGTGATGGCTGATCCAGGGTTATTCCAAGCTTAACATGCGGGCCCGTCACTTGTATAAAGGACAAGCTCAAGCCATCGTTTCTATTTCTCAGTGATTTCTCAGAGCCATGTCTCAGATGCGCCGCTCAGTCCTCAAAGCGCTCAACGACGTGTCCTCTCGAGGGGTGATGCGTAATACGCCTCAGCGTCACGCATCCGCGTTATCCTCAGCAGCCACTGCAGAGGAATACGAGGCACTCACACTCCCACCTATCTTCGACATCTTCGATGCCCCGACCAGACTGGGAGAATCTAGCAAGCAGCTCGGTAGAACGAGCTCTGCACCTTGCGCCGCTGCTATCGGCGCCACCCAACGGAGCGGTGAAAAATCACGAAACACCTCCATAGACGTTTCTAACACTGTATCACCATTTTCGCTTCCTCCGCCTCTTGTTTTCGACGGTCCTGCGCGTCCCCCCCATCTTATGCATCTCGCGCTTGAAAAGCGCCGCAAACTGCGGCAACGATTATCACCATCTTTGAGTCGGACCACTCATACTCCTTCCATCAGTTATACCCCCTCACCCGAGCCTCTCCTTGAAATATTCGATGGACCCTCTCGAATTACACGATATAAGTACCCAACGTCTCCTCGCTCACAGGTAATTCTGGCGTTGCATCATTGTTTATGAAATTTCTCACTCCCCCCTTATTCGTAGACATCCACTAAACCATACATTTGGTTGTTCTTGGGTATCTCAGGAGCATTTGGCTGGGTCGCATTCAACAGCGAGTTGAATAGCAGCAAGGAACGCAACAAGGACGCTTTCCTAGCTTAGATAGATGATTATCCAGGATATGATCAACGTGAGTTTTTTTTTCTATTTTTGAGGGCCAATGAAAGTCTGACGAGTTTGCGTTTTGTTCTCAGAAACGTGATGATATACACGTACGTTGGGGGTGTAAAGCCTCGGCCCCCTGAAGCTTGATTGCTTGATTCCGAGTAGCCGACGCCGTGTAATCCGACTGTAAACTGCGCAGTCCGGCGCTTTCTCGTTCTCTCTCGAAACAGTTCTGGTCTATTCTCGAAACTAGCACGATTTGTATTTCCCATCATAGAGGGACGTGTGACGGGCTTGGGATGGAAGAACAACCTCTTAGTGCATGGGCGCAGCGGGAACTACGTCTATTACAAAATGGGGAAGATTCTATAGAATGTTCCTTTATGTCTGTACTTTTTCTTTTCAGGATTCGGTTGTACGGTTGTTGTAATGTAGCGCATTATCTCCCCATGCTTTCACATTTCTCTTAGACGCACACATGGATATCTATTACGAGCTTTTATGATGATCATTTTGTTGTAATATGTTGTGGTACCAGTTGTATGTAGCCAGATGATGGTAAATTATGTCACAGAACTCTATGATTTAGACGTGGAACCTCATTTTGGATAAACCCGGACGTTATTAAACTACACCAAAGGCTAGCAAATAGAGTCACATCAGGATAATGTCAAAAGGCACATGAGTCCAATTGGCTTCCATACGACAAGAATATGGTTTCGCTTAGTACGTCTTCTCGAAGGCGAGAAACCCACAGGACCTTTACCACGTTTATTTAGACAAGTAACTCAACAGGTTAAATCATACGCGCGGAAAAAACCAGTGGTCAGCCGAACTCGGTTTGCTTCTCTGCAATGTCAACGATAACGCGGATGTCCCCTGGCGCCCCTAAGATAAAAGAGTTAGATCGAAGCAGGACCGATGCGGATGATGACATACGGTCCAGATCCTGCTATCACTGACAACCTTTCTCAGGGTCCGAACATCGAGCATGAGGTTGCGCACATTTTCGCGATTTAGCGTGGGCCGGGGCCCGTGGGTGGCATGAGAGTCACCAATATCAACGAGGGTCTCAAGTGTGGACGAAAAAGTCAAGGCAGAACCAAATGCGGTCTATGTCAAACTCCGATTAGCATTTAACCCACAACAAAAGCGGCGAAGAGAAGATAGACCGTACAAGATCTTTCACCGGGATGGCGACCTCTAGTCTCTCAAGTTGCGTGCAAGCGTCGCATATTTTACGTATAGACGAATTGGCAACAGTGCACTCCATAAAAGCAAGATGCGTCAAAGTGGGAGCAAAAGAATCGAGCATTGTTTGTAAGAACGTGTCCCAAAGTATTAGCTGACGATCCGAGACTTTGACAGTGAAGGATCTGAGTCGTGGGGAATACGGGCGAAAGATTGTGAGTAAAGAGGACAACATGGCTGCACTCGCTGTAGAATCGATGGCTCGGATATCCAGCGCAAGATGACGAAGGCGTTGTAGTGGTGGCCGATGCAATGGCAATATCGAAGAACTATCACCCAAGCTAGAGCTATCCTGTTCTTTCTTTTATTTCGACGGTGAAACTCAAAAGATTACTTGACGACGTACGAAGATGGTGAATGACAGTTCTTCCAAAAGGTGAGTACGAGTCGCGAGCTTCAAAACAATGTGATGATTGACTTTCGAACATCCTATTATGTGAAGTCCCAATAGGTTTGGAAGGTGCATGATCGTGGGCTCTAGAATGCATTCATTCAAGTCTTGAGTCATCTGAGGGTTACATCAACGTTTTGTGATATGTCGACGACCGACTGTCACTCACATATAGCGCCAGCGTTGTCAGCGTCCGTTGAGCCGATTCTGCCCATTTAGGCAACAAATTTAAAATACTCCAGGAAGCAAAGTCCAGGACGATACTACGTGCGGTATTAAGCTTGGTCAGAGCTTCTGACTGTTCGGTCGCCAAAGCAGCATGTATGTGTATATTCTCGAGTCGCTGTTTTCCTTGCAGAGATTCGAGGAGAGGAGCGAGGATTTTGGGAAGACATGTAAACGATGTCAAGTTTTTACAGGATTGCATAGCGGCCGCGCATTCAGCAAGAAAAATCGGATGGGTCTGAGCTTTGAGGACAGGGGCGGCGTGGATGTCTGATTAAACTCGTCAACGATTGTTGACTGATCTCCGGCGAGAAATATGTACCAATGCGCCGAACATGAATAGCTAGATCAGGGTGCAACTTCAACACGGCGAAAGGCGAAAATATCTTGTGTGCGAGTTAGCGAGCTAGCAAAAAAAACACAAAAAAAAAACATAAAGGACGCACTGAATTATATCTCGCCGAATGACGCAACTTGAATGATACGGTGGAATACAGCCTAGGGATTACTCCTGCAAGAAACGATCGACTGACCAACGCGATCGAAACTAGGTCGTTTCCCGCAAGATACGCGAAGATGAGCTCTAGGACATCCAAGTTGAGATTGTCAGCAGAAACCATGAGCAAATCCGGACTCCTGGACTGTGCACGGTTCAATGAAGTGTGCTAGAGCTGGATCGCGTCGACGTGCAGGTTGTCACGATATGAATGATCTTCGCGGCTCTGACACACCAAGTATCAGCTGTGAATGACCCAGTCTAATCAGCTGTATTCTCGTTGTGGGTATGCTAGAGAGCTCGACACTTGAAATATAAGATTGAGATATAAGGAAACAAGGCGCAGTACTATGTTCCTATTGACGAACCAAGATAGCAATTGATAGTGCAATCCGAGCTCCGCTAAACCCTAACCTGATCGGAGGGTTTTTGTCACGTGGGAGATCTCACGCGCACGAGCCATCCCTTGTGCATGATCCCGTTAAGGCTCCCTGCATCTTTCAGTTTGAAGGGTTGGCTTCAGTTTTCTTTAGTGCCGACATCGTCGTGAACGATGCCAGGATCGGTTGCATCTTTGGACTCCCTCAGCTCTCCTTCTCCCTCACCTCCTCCAGGAATCGGACGTTCCATATCACAGCCCACCACTGGGGGTACAGGCGCTGGTCTTGACAGCGACTCTGAACTCTCCGAGTTGACTGAAGACGAACAAGAGATCGATAACAAGAATGTGGATATCATGCAGGAGGATAGCCAAGAAGATGATGGTGCCAGACATCGTCCCACCCGTCGTGGTGGGAGGAAAAAGCGTGGCGGTATGGTTCCTGCCCCAATGTGGGATTGGGCCTATAAGGCTAAGAAAAGTGAAGACAGAGCCACCACCGGCGTAGAGGAAGAAGAAGAGGAAGAAATGGCTGGCCCGCCAACAGCCATGGAAGAAGAAGAGGACGAAGACGAGGACAGAGATTCGGCAGCTCAGAGCCTCAATGGCAATGCTATTGAGGACGACGATGACGACGACGACGACGACCCACTCGGGGAAGATCAGCGGGACAATGATCGCCCTGCCTTCAAAGCTAGACAACGCGCAAAAATGGCGGGTGACGACGGAGTTCCAGACATAAACGACCGTTTTCACAAACCCTCCAGTCGTAATGCATATACGCATAATCGTCGGGGCCGCTCTCCATCTAAGCCCACCGTTCAGGATGACCCCGACGAATCATCTCGTAGCGACGATGAAGAGATGGATGACGGCAATCCCGTTCGTTCCAGGCAAGTCATAAACTCAGCCGACGCCAGTGACAATGAAGACGACTACAAGGGTGATGATGATGATGATGGCACTGAATCTGAGGAGGAAAATCCTGACCCAGCGGAAAACGACGGGGATGTAGACATGTTGCCCGTCCTTCCGAGCACTAAATCTGGCACTGCTGCACCCTCTATAGGCATGGACGTTACGGCCCCGCCAGCTGCTGCTGTTGGCCCTATAGCTGCAGCCGCGGCTGCCTCATCGATAATGGCGGGTTCATCTGTGTTGGATCCTCCTTCACCCACGCCATCTTCATCTGGATCATTCTCCCCTTCATCTTCGCGGTCACCTTCTCCGGTCCCGGCAGAACAGGCATCAGCTGTGAACGGTCACTCAGACACTCGACGGAAGCGGAAGAATCATCGTACAAGTGACTCCGCCCTTATTGTTGGAGACGCGGGAGTGTCCGAGACGCTGGACGTCGTAAACAATGGATCGAAAGTAACTCCACCTGATTTGGATCCTGACCCAGAACTTATTGACCGAGATGGTCCTGCGGAGGAACCTGATGCCGATCAAGAATTAGAGCTGGATTTAGAGTTGGAATCAGATTTGCAGCCTGCTCATAGGGCAGAAGCTTTGGATGTTCTGGCCACCATCGAGCTCAAGTTTGCTCTGTTGCGGGAAAGAGTGTATGTGGAAAAGATGGAAGGTTTAGCTTGGGAGGAGAATCTAGTGAGCGAAGGTATGTCTTAATTTTACTTGCGCGTTATATAGTTGACTTAGTATTCTTCATCATTCGATATCTCATAACTCGATGGATGTCTTTACTCTATGCATGATGTAGGTTCCCACCCTGAACTACTCCACCTCCAGACAGAGCTATCCAAACGGCGTGACAAGCGTCTAGAACTGGCGAGCCGTAAGCGCACATATGAAACAGCTAACGTCACAAAGAGGTGCAGAGCAGACGAAGAAGCTGTATGGAGTTGGTGGAAAGTAAGTTTACTCCAGTCTTTAATCAAACGAACGCCAGTTGCTAACTTGACATCTATAGTTCAGCAGAGATGAGCTACAGACCGATTTAATTGCGGAGACGAATAGGAAACGTAGAAAGCTGGAAAGAGAACGGAGAGCCATCGAGAGGCCTCAACCAGGTTTGTTATTCACAACTTCGTCTAAATGATCACGTCTCATCTATATGTTGACACACGCTTGTTTAGTTCGTCGTATCCCAGCCTTCCTACAGGATAACTCTGCTCCTCCGTCCCTTCGCCAGATCGTCAAAACGTTTTCTTTTCCCACCAATAACATGGCTTCCATTGCCAAGAAACGTGATGCACCCTTTGCCTCAAACCCTTCACTTGTTGCATTTCCAGACTTAGCAACTCTATCTTCCGCTGATGTTGCCCACGACCTTGAATATCTTTATCAAAATCGTAGGGCGCCTATTGACATGCTTAGGATGCCCAGCATGAATCATGGTGTTAATATCGCCCCGAACGTGCCTTTCGGGCCGCCAGTCCCCACCAATCATGGCTTTGACGCGTTTATCCCCAATAGTACAACAGTTGACGGGCCTCCAGGAGGGTCTTCGTATGCTAGCTATCCTTCTGGAAGTCGAATGCCTCCTCCCCCGATATTCTCGCAGTCACAATTCTCAGATCACTCGTTAGTTCAAGGTTACCCTGTTCTCGGTGGTGGACTGCCAGGGAGCAGACAGCAACATCATCCTCTTCCTTTGCACAATCCCTCTCCCCAGCAGTTTACGCATGATAGGGATATGTCGCTGCCTGGACTTGGCTTACCCCATCCTCAGCATGCCATACAACAACCTTATATAGGTATGAGCAATCACCCTTATCCGCCACAAATGCATCTTGGCATGAGTCGACCGATTTCACCCGTTCATATATCGGGTCATGCTCCAGGAGGTATCTCCGGACCCGCGATTGCTAGTGGTGCGCATAATTCTATGGCGAACTGGGGAAACTCTGGAAGAATGCCTGGCTTACACCAGGAACCAAAGCCTACAGGCGGGAGTGAATGGAACGAGGGAAGACGACGAGAGATGAGGGTGAACGATGAGCTGGGACGAGACAGAGAAAATCAGGCTTTAAGAGATCGTGATCGTGAGAAGGATAAATTCAGGGAAAGGAGTGAAAAAGATCATGGCCATGATCCGCACGAGTTTGATTACGAGCAAGAACGGGAACGAGACTATAATGCTCAGCAAATGAAGCAAACACACCAACACCCCTCCCTCCATCCTCACCAACATTTGCACTCTGGGGGACCACCTCATCATCACAGTGGACAACATCATCCTCATCGACATCATCACCATGTTGTCCACCATCATCACCCCCAACAGTCCACATCAGGGTCCAATGGTGCAGGGGCGCTCCTACCACCAGGTGTGTCGAGTCCTCGAGGACACCATCGTGAATTTGAGTCTGGACATCCACATCCACACCCTGGTCCTTCTCACACAGAGATTGCTATGTCTTCAAAGTCTGTATCGCATCCAGTATCTAGTCGGAAGCGGGAGGATAATCTATCCCTCGACTATCTAGAGCCACGAAGTAAACATGGAAGTAGGCCCTCTTCCACGCACCCACCTTATGATGATCGTGACCGACCTATAGCAACGCCTTTTGCAATGGCCCCATCCACGGTGTTATTGAATGCTTCGAATTCCGCGTCTGTAAGCGGACATCCTATATCGTCGGCTCCATCGCCTAGATATGCGTGGCCACAGACAGACGGTGGACCATCGCGGTTAATGCCACTGTCGAATTCACAGGGATTGGTGGATCGACATAACTCACCGGGTCTTCATCGTTACTCAAGCTCATCTAGTCACCCGCCACGTCCACCAGAACAGTCTCGACATAACTCGTCAGGGCTTTCGCCACCTCGTGCCAGGCCTCTACCGCCCAGTCCATCCTCATCTTTGACCCTTCCTACTCCTTTACGATCACCGACCCGATTTCCACCACCTTCCAGTGTTGGATTGCCCTCAGCAGACACTCCAGCTGTGCCATCCTTAAATTCAAGTCATACCGCTTCCGCTACAACCAGTCCCCTTTCAAAGCCTCATCTTCCGCTGTCCCCGGCCTCGAAGTTGGGTATTCCGCGTTTGTCCGGACCAGGACAAACGGCTGCACCCAGTGTCATGGAGGTTCTTAATAATGGGCCGTCTACATCGGTGTATAACATCGGAAGTAGGACATCATCTCCTTTGGTTGCTTTTTCTTCTTCGTCTGCTCAGATCGCTCCTCCCCGTTCTTTACAAAATCCTGGTGGGCCTACTTTACCTCTACCAAAGATGAACGCAATTCAATTAGCGGATGGTTCTTGATTTAGGAATTACCTGATGTAGTACAATGGTTGAACTCACTAATTTGTAATGTACATATGCTGCGGATAAATAGCGTGTCTCTCAGGGTCCGGCATGACAATAGAATCTCCTTGCTTTGTCACATCCTCAGTTAAGACATAGAATAGAAGTATGGGTTCAGTGATTGGATTTCTGTTCACCTAATATATACTGTATACATCCACTAACAACAGTTTCCAGTAACCACGCTTTGGGAGGATGCGACAATAAATTACACAGCAAGAAAGAAGAGGAATAATAATTCAGAAATCTCCGAGGTCCACTTCTATGGATTCGATTACCGAAGTCTCAAGAGTCTTGGTAGGAGAAGAATGAGTACCCGACAATGCTGATGGCGGAAGTGGGGAAATGGATCTCGCGCCAATATGCTCCGGCTGTAACAGTGGTGTTCCCGAAACGTTCGGTGTGCCTGGTCTGTGTTGGTAGAAGGATATGAATTTGCATGGGTCAAAGGGCACCGAGTTGCAAACGTGGGGAGACTATTAAAGTACATACCTCGAAGCGGTATTGAAAGTTTTCGCGATAGTTTTGAGACGTGCACTAGGGTCAGTCGGAGTGGCTGTACCAGATGCTCCAGCAGCAGCTAGTTTCCGCTCCCTTCGCTTTCGTTCTGCTTCTTGGAGTTCTGCCTTCCTGATGGCTTCAAGGTTAGCCTTACGATTCCGCTCATTTACTTTTGCAAGTCGATCGTTGAGAGTTCCTTCTTCCTCCCGGACGTTCACTGGCAATGGTAGTTCCGCAAGTTTAGCATCAATGTCAGCTACTTCAGAATAATCTTGTCGACGGAGTGCTAGAGTCCTTGCTTGAGTTAATCTTGACCGTTCCATGGTGATCCATCCAGCGGAGTGCTTGTTAGCTTGCAATTGGCTCTTGCGTGCCAGCATCGCATTTATATCACTCTGAGTGGAGCATTGAGCGACACCAGCGAGGCTATAAAGATAATGATGAATAACCAGACCTCGGTGACCGGTTGCGTTATTAGACGAGCAAGCTGAGCACTCTTCTTTTCCAGATGACGTCTAGACGGCAATTTTGTTTCCTCAGCCGCACAAGTTTTTGTAAGTCGTTCGAATTCTTTCTGTGGGATGTTTGAAACATGTGTCTGGGGGATGGAGAGATAGTGATACCAACCATATCAAAGGGTGCGTTCGATACTTTTTCCATTGTGAACGACTTAACAGACTTTCCATGCTTAAGGTCAAATGACTGGTTGACCGTTTTATCATTGATTTTGTACGGTTTGACCAAGTTGGCGCTAAGGTCTTTCACAATGCTTATTACATGGACGGTATACATATGGCCATACCACGTACTTTGTATTTCACATAGTCGATACACAGGCTGACTACCCTCTTGGCCGATGAGATAACGCACCCAAGCACCTTTTCACTGTGTTAAGTCTATCGAGCTTATGCGTAATAGTGAGCCAACTTACCTTTCACATAATCTTCAAACCAAGGCGCCATGCAATATTTGGCGAGCATATCGCGACTGAGTCGGCATGTATTCAGTGTTTCCACTGTAATCGGCTCGTCGTCCGGATTCGTTTTGTTATAGAGTTTTCTCTCCTTTTCCTCCTCTTCTTCAAATTTAGTGATCTGACCATCCTCCTCTTCGCCAGAGGAGGAGTCCATGTCCATCGGTGAAGACGATTGGTCTCGCTTCGGAGAGTTGGTCCTTGTCTGATATTTCTGGTGAAGCAGGATGGATAAATAAAATTAAAGGTCGTACGCGTTTTCTTTCGTCCTTTGCCTTCCTCCTGGCTTTGAGCTCATCGAGTTTGCGAGATTTTTCTTTTGTGGCGCCCCGCACAGCATGTTGTCCTGCATATAAATGTACTTGTGAAAAAATTTGATGCACGAAACGATGGAATGCAAACGTTTTGCAGCCTTGGAGACGGTGTCAAAATCGCCAGCTCGGTCCTTCTGTGCCTTCAGCATTTGGTCGAGATTTCGTTTGTCTTGTACACGCTGCATCTCTTCCAGTCGCTGTGCAAGCACTCCTTCGCGTTCAATTTCGGACATCTGCATGAGTCTAGCACACGTTCCATAAGCCAACCGGAACGATGATCCGCTTTACTCAGTACCTTTGCTTGTCTCCCTCGTCGATGTACCTGCCCTCGAGCGGGTAAGGATTTGTTTCGTCTTCTTCGCTCTCTGGATCATTGTCTGACTCGCTTAGGACGCTATTTGAAGCGTAAGGCCTGTTTCGACAGTACAGGAGAGTTATGCTCACTCGACTTTTCGCTTCTTGGCACCACCAGAGGACTTGGACGACGGGGCCTGCTTTTTTCTGCGTTTCTTTTCTGTTGCGCCAGCTAGCTCCAGAAGCTCGTCGGAAAAGTCACCCTCAGAATCAGACATTGTGGAATAAGGAAGAAAAAAGTTAAGAAAAGCGATACTAACGAGCCAAGTGGTCCATCAACACCGGACAAGATTGGCAGCTTTGGCTTTGTTTGGAGCATTTCTGCGACCGGTTTGTGGCCAAAAACCTTCATTTTGCCACAATCCATCCCATATATAGAAGGTCGAGCCTCCTTATTCTGTGCTTATTATACTCAAACCGCTAACGTGTCATGTTGTTGAATTGCTGTACTGACAAGCTGTTGCCGGAACTTGACACCATATTCTTGCTACCGAATGTGAACCACGAAAATGCGAAACGACATATATACCGTCATCATGACTGTTCTGCCAGAACATATTTTTTCCTCTCCGCCTTGGGCTTGTTCTCGCCAGCCCGAGTATGTTTTCGCCTGCGTTCCTCCTTGACCCTGCGCGCATCCAGCATTGTGTTCTTGAGCTTCCCTGCTTGATACACGGGTTTTGGAAGGTGACGAGACCTGGCTAACATTGAGGATATCACATCGTTTGATAGTGGTGTGCAAAACTTACCGTGATATTTTCCCCACCTCCGAGTCCCATTTCCACCGGTCCTTTAGACTGTCTCGATATTCTATGGCGGCTCTTTCTCTGGCGGTGACAATTCCCAGCTTCTCTGAAGCTTTAGCTTTCCATATTCTCACATTACCGTCATCTGAACCAGTCAATACAAAACGTGCATCGTTAGTGAATATTGAAGAGGATACTCTGCCATCGCATGCTTGTGAGTACGACTAACAAGGACTGAAACAGTTCCGTACCTTTGCATCCGTTTTGTGTGATAAACTTCGGGGCCATGACCATGGCCTTCTTTCCATATCCGCACTGTCCGATCCCATCCTCCACTGACAAACTCCAGACCTGTAGGACTCCAATCACAACTCATGACTGCAGCCACGTGTGCTTTGTATATCTGTGATGGCGCCGACAATTGGCGTACATCGAAAGTATACAGATTATGGTCTTCTGAAGCCAACAATACTGTAGTTGGGAACGTGGGTGACCATGCCAAGGAATTACTGCGCATCTATTTGAGACACAATCAGTCTTAAGGACAAAACGAAACAAAGAAATCAGATATAGTAGGAGTACCTGCATAACAACTCTTCGTTCCGCTTTTCCGGTTCGAATGTCATATAGTGTAAAAGTGCGATCGGAACCTATACTTCCCAAAACAGATGTCTCACTTAGATTGAACCGAAGAGCAGTTATTGTTTCTGTTGAAGTGGGAAAGGTAATATTCGATACTGCAGCACTCCTGAAAGTATAACGAGTTAGCTCCACTACATTAGGGAGGCATATTGAGACGTACTTCGTTTCATCCCAGATCTGCACAGTATTTGAGGCCGTTGCAAAAATAGGGCCTGATCGGTGATGGTCTATAGAACTAATGGAAATTTAGAACGACTGAGTAGTAAATGAACCTCTATCTCACTTAAAAGGAGATTTGCCTGGAAAGATGTTTAATGGCGTTTCCGACTGAGGAACATTAGCATTTAGAAGGCAACGGAGCTCCAGTGATATCCAGACTTACGGAAGTGCTTCCATCCCCATCCGCTGCTAGATTCCAAAGTTTAATGTTGCTATCAACCCCACAACTAAGAAGTCGATCCCCTTCCGCAAAGCAAAGACCTGATACCTTTCCCTTGTGTGCCCCTTGAAGTTGGCGTAGAGGCCTCCGTTGAGCGATATCATGTACAATTATCCCTAAGTCCACGATGTATGTGTACGAATAATTAGTGCCAGAAGAGAAACACGCACGCACCTCCATCCCAGCTTCCGCTGGCCACAGTGTTCAATGAACCGGGTTTTTTGCACAAGACCTCTACAGCGTCGATGTGACCTTCCATACTGCCTACGAATGGTTTTGCGAACAAGCGGTCCATCTTTGCAGCGTTCAAAGCACGGGTCCGCTCTCTGGCGCGAGAAAACGGATGCATCAAGGGATCAAGATTGCGTGAAGTTGGAACCGGATCTCCTGGTCTACTTGGCAAGTGTGTAGAAGGTGCATGCTGCAACACCGATATTTTCTGTCCTAATGTTAACAAAAAGCGGGTGCACTGGATGACATTGTGACTCACTACCATAGTGATTCAAAGACTTGTTTTTATTGCCTTTGCGAAGGCTTAGAATGATGAGCCTGGTAGTTGGACTATGCTGCATGAAATGCAATGAGCCTATCTACGAGCACACTATAGCGATCTGAAAAAGCTTGAACCCCAGATCAGGGTATGACAAATGAGACATCATGTGACCACTGAGTCTTGATTTCCCAAATAGGCAGTAGTAGTTAGCAACTGTCGTGACCACAGGACCACCCAATCTACCAATGAAAGCCACAAGAAATGCGGCTGCAACCAATAAGTAGCATGGCTATTCTTTCAGCATGAGTATTTCCCATCGCGTTTTCCGTAGTAGTTCTCAGGACTGAAGGTCACTTTTCACGCAGCTAGTCTGCAGTCCACTCCTTTTCTGTCGACCTTCGTTCGTTTACCTTTCGTTCGTACTATTGGCAGGCCACCTTGAAATGCCAACTTGTCTTGGTGTTAACCCCTTGTTGGCTTTGGGTTAAATGAATTCATTTTGTCTCTCATTGGCGCCCAATCTTCGCTGTCTTTCTCTCACCGTTTTGGAATACGAAGCCCTCATCATCCCTCCTGCCCTTGAAATCATTCTTCTTCTGTTCTTGATATATATGAAACGGAGTTCCGGCAGGTACGTCCTTCATATCGGTTCTCTGAATGCTTGTTTCTCTGGAGCCGTTGTGGCAATCGACGAGGTTTATTTCCTGTGCCGTTATGATGCTGGCCTCACACGAAGCAGAGTACTAACACATCTCTTGTAGGAGGCACTTTTTGCTCGTAACAGACGGTGCTATATACTTTATTTTGGCTCTTATTGACATGCTGTCGCACATCATCCCCGCTGTGCGGAATTCTCTATCCGTGTTTAGGGTACTGGATACTATCATCGGTATGTTTCTTGGGACTGGTAACAAACAAGTAGCAATCTCATGCGACTCTCCTAGGATCATTGTCATTTCTTCCCCTTCTTCTCTATACCCTGTATCTCTTTAGTCTGAGCTACAAGAGTTTTCTTCCCTCCCTCCCTCGTCGTCCTCAAGTTATACTGAAATATTTTCTCGTCCTTCTCATCCTGGGTGTCATTGGATTTAATGAAGTCGGTTCGTTCGTTGGAATAACCATTAGTAAGTTGTGCTTTCTATTCTACGCACCTGCAGATATTCAATATCCTCGTGTACAGAAAGTTTCCCATCCCTAGAGACAGACACTCTGGCCGTTGGTTTCACAGGGGATGGTCGGACATTGTGGCTTTATTTCAGCAACCTCACACTTGCATTGTACATTGCTATCCAAATGCTCTATTTTCTCCTCGCCTTTTACCGCATGGTCAAAGCCCTTCTCAACCAACAACGCATCGAAATGATGGAATCTGATGAACATCATTTCTTTAATGGTATAGGTTTCATATCTGTAGGAATAGGTCTTGGCGCAGTTGAAACCCTTGTTGGTTTCTCTCAAGGTGTTTTTGGAGTGCCTCTAGCTCGGAGAATACTCAGACTAGTAGCGAGAGCATTTCTTATCATTGGCATAGTCAAAGGGTGAGTTTAGTCAACTCCATAATACAACGATATAAATATGCGATAATATTTATTTTTTCTCATAGACTCGATACATCAGAAAACTTTCAAAATCTCACCGACGAATTGCGTGGAAGCCGCCGTTCTAGACGCTTCTCCAATCTTCGTACCCTTATAACCAATCCACGCCACAGCACCTTCAGGCCGTGGCGTGCTTCGCGAGCAACCCATTCACCGTATAATAACCCCGGCGTCCAAAACTCATCGTCACGCTCGAATAGAGAGCAGAGAGTGACAGTCCATATAGAGAAGGACAAAGCTCCTTTTCTGCAAATTCGTTTTTCCGCCCTCGAGTTCCCTTCACCAGCCGCTCTACCGCTGGGAGCTCGTGCAAGATCGCAGTCAGAGGTGGTCCGCAGTCGTGACCGTTTGTCGCGATCATCGTCCAAACTTGATGTCTCGTTCGAGATGGTGTCTACTCAGAGCACCAATGGAAGAGCGAAATCTGCCATGCCTAGTTTCCGGACCGAAGCTGAAGGGGTCGATGCAATCAGAAACCATCCCTTCAGAGGAAACCCTAGACATGACAGTGGAGCCACTGTTTCGGATACTGTGGTGCGAGAACTAGCGTCTCAGTTTCCCGGATTACCGCCACGTGTCACTGGAAAGTATCGTGGTTCGATCCTGGGACAACGTTACGAGGAAGACGCATATGCACTAACTGGGATATCCAGCACCTCTCGGTTGAAACAACACAGCGATGAAAAGGTCGATGAAAGTGCAGAAAACGCTCTTTCTCCGAGTAACTCAATAAAAAGAAAGCCCGCTCCTCCGTTAATACCGAATCCCCCTTGGGTTGATAGAGGACGCAACTTGCGCGATTCCGCTTGGAGTGGTGTCTCTTTTCCAGAGGAAATTGCTGTTGAAGCACCCGCATCCCCTGTCAGTCTTACCACGCCTTGGACTGGTACAACTGTCTATTCCAAACGTCATACCACCAGTCCCGGAGCTGAAGGTGCTCAAACCTTCTCAACAGACATGGATGCACGCAGAAGAAGTAGGCAAAGCAGACAAAGCAGACAAAGCAGACAAAGCCAGATAGACAGCGAATACAGTGTCCAGTCGGCTGAATGGCTTGCCGCAGCGGGTCGCTCTCAAATCCAGACGCTTACTCGGGGTGATATCGAGCAGTACAGAAGTGGGCCTGCAGAGGGAGCTAATATTTCGGCGAACTTTCGGGGTCCACCAGACGTGGCAAGGCAAAATTTCCCGCCCTCGAGATCAGATATTCCGTTGGTACCACGGCTCAGCGTGGGACGAGTGCCGATGAGGATGACACCAACCCCTACAAATGTAGTCTTTCAGTTGACGAGGGAGCGAGTAATGTCCCAACATGGCTCAGTCAGGGATATGGGCGATGTCGCGCCGCCTGTGAACAACCCAATAAGTGAGCTCAGTACCACCAGAGAAAATGACGAATTTGCGGAAGGACGGAGCTTTTTCTTGACGGATTAGATACTAAGCTATCCGTGATTTTGTCATGTGTTAACTTACAGAGATACCTATCGACAGACTCATGGATAGATTATGGACTATTGTGTATCATTTACATTTAAACCCTGTAACCACGTCAGCTGTCTTTAAACTGTTTGATTATTAATATGGATCGTGCATGAATGACTTTTAATGGACCAATTCTCTTGGGAATGACTCGTTGCAGTATAGACCATCCCAAACAAAAAGATACATCATGTTGGGAAGACTCACCGGCAGACCATATTAGCGCCTGACCAGAGTGACTTACGCTCCCAGGTTCATGTTTGAGACGCTGCCAGTGGAAAAAGTGGAACACTATGTACACGGAGAAATAAAGGAAAATGATATCAATTCTACCAGAATTGGTCAGTACACGTATCGAAGAACAGAGATGTGACATTACCTCTGGTATCCTAAATATGGTAATTTCCTGCTCGCTGCGTGAGCAAAATTGATATGACAACCAAGACGGGGACATACCTGTTGCTTGAAATAACGTCGGTTTTCCTCATCAATAAGGACTAGGTTCAAGTAATATCGTGTGCTGAATTTCTTGTTCACGTCCCGGAATGTCGGTGTTAGATCAAAACCACCTAAGAACAGCCTGATTGGGATAGTTTCCCCTGCGGTAACCTAAGAAGATGATACAAGTCTAGAGCGGATACATAGCTTACCCCGTACTGGAGCACCGTCCATGATCTCGAACTTCGTGATGGTCTCACTCTCATTGTATTGGTTTGGTGGGGATCCTGTCGTTTCGCGGCGAATAATAGAAAGTTCCATGTGTTTGATCTTGATTCTAACGAGCAAGAAGTAAATCTTGCCGACAATAACATCCTTCAAATGATACCTGGCGGATCACGGTTGTGGGGTTAGAATGGCAAAACACGGTCATGGACGTAACGCACTTTGATTTGTTATACTCGAATTCAATGTGTAGACAGTCTTCGATGCCAACTTCCATCTTTATTGAATTGTTGCTGTCGGGAGGCATGCGGTAAGAGTGAACCCATAGGTCCTTCTCTTTCGTTACATCTGCTATTCTCCTTGATACGGTTACTCGTATAAAGTATCTAGATTGGGTGAATCGAAAAAATAATTCTGAACGCGGGGCAAAGGAACTGACCTAAGCTTTACGTTGATACCCTGGTAACTCTCAAACTGCTTTTCCACGTTTTTGAAAAGGAAATCAAAAGTTTGAGCCTGTCTCATTTCACCTGGTGAAGCCAGCTCTTGTGAAAGCGACAAGAATTCGTGGTGATGGCCGCGGTCATAGAAGAGTTCTGGGAATGGAGGTCTGAGGTCTAAACGTTTGCAAAATAGTCCATGCTAACCAATGCTGCCAACAAATTCGACTTTGATTCCATCGTGTGTCATCTTCTTTCCATCCCGAACTCGTATGGTTATCTGAAAAACCCATCGGGATGTTGCTGCTATAAACGAACGAGATGACTGACCTGACCGCCCACAGAGTCACCATCATAGTAAACGGGACAGGAGACGCCATGTTCCTTCTCTACTTTCATCTCCACTTGTTTACGTGATTCTTCCCCCTCGAGCTTGACATCGACATCGACCGGTGACGTGAAAAAGTAAGCCATGGTGTACGGATAGTTTCAGACAGATCCAGTAGACTGTAGACGTAGCAGCGTGAATCCTGTAAGCCTGAGATAGATTCGTAAGAGCAATGGTATGTTATTCTGCAATCTTCCGAAGGGATTATTTGCTGGAATATGGTACTGTCGATTGATGGGTTGTACCTGCAGCGCCGCAGCGGTACTTGATAGTAAGGCTTAGTAGGCTTCTTGGAGCGTTCAGAGTTGTCCATTTGGCACAGCCACTCGTGTTCACGTGACTCGGACTATCTAATGTGTACATGGTAGAAATCAATGTTCTAGTCAGTTCCTGTTAGCTAAACCATACCGTATATATACAGAAAACACGAGTATCCATAAGAATTAATACCAAGTATCTACCAATCTTGAGCTTTAATTATAAGCCCTTGCACAACACTTTGCCTCTCCGAACTTGCGCCTTACAAAGCTCCATTTCTACAGGAACGGCCAAGAGCGAGGCAAACAATATACCTGTACTGTCCGAAAATCCAATTGAACCGATCTTGAACTCTCGCTCTTGTTTGGTACGCTCGGGATCATGCACAAGCGAAGTGTCGGGCTCTTGGTTTATACGGTAAAAAACGTTTACACTGATATAAACCGTGTGTCAGACATAGCATAAGAGAAGTGCAGACTGCGACTTACTACGCCAACCCGCCGCAGATTCCTTCTATACTGATTAAAAGGAATACGAAGGCGATGCTGAGACCCTCCGATGCTTCAGAAAATATCCCAACAGCGGACTCGAATGCAAGCAAATTCAAGATAAAGAACTGTGCTATTGCAGGTACGGAGAGTAAGCGTTCCGGCAAAGGTGGCAAGCCTAGTGATATAGTTGAACGAGAAATAAACACCGTCGTCTGATATACCAGCTAGACAAACCAAATTTGTTTTTAAGTCGAGGCGGTAGAAAATGTATTGGAACATAGAACTCACCTGCCATAGAGGATAGTAATCACGAACTGAGTGTATGATTTTACTCAGAAAACTGTACCGCTCTGCAGGAGGGACAGGATACAGAAGAGTAGGCGATACTCCCTATATAGATAATCAGACACGCACGCACTGAAGCTATGTATGTAGGACGAACCTGATTGATTGTGTATTCGAACTAAACAGCTGTTAAAACTGTCGAGTAGCAGATGTAATAACAAGTAGCTCACCAAATACACACAAACTATACAGTGAAAGATTTAACATACATTTCTTAAATAAGACGGTGACTTACATAGTGGAAACATATACTTAAAAAGCAGTGGTCTCACAAGGCGCCATTTATCACTGAAGGTCAGGCTGTTTCCAAGCTTGGGGACATCCAGAAGAAAATTCGATCCTTCTTCATCTTCACCGCTTTCAGACGAAAGTATGTGTGTGTACAGTGACGAGCGGCCCGCATAAGAGGCCGTATGATGATGAAATTTCTCAGGGCCAGGTAAAAGATAAAAATATGTCGCCGGTATTAGGAAAGGTAGGACCTGGAGAGAGATAGGATCAAGTTATATTCTCCCCAGAGTTTGGTTATAGACTGACTGATGAGATTATTATGCCAGTATGGACACCAAGACCCCTGACTTCCCACCAAAAAAAAGCGCCCACCAGCCCAGCTGCACCAGTTCCGGAAGCAAAATAACTAAAATTGCATTAGATTTAATTGTAAATAAGGTCCACTTATCGTACCCAACGCTGTGACCTCCAATTGATGGAGGAATGTATGTTGTAGATAGTTGTAGGAAAGTCATTTCTCCCAGCCCTGTAATTCACATAGTAAGTAAGGGATAACGTTGATGATATTAAATGGCTGATGACCTGACGAGAAAGAGGCTAAACCAATTCCCAAAAGCCTTGCATTCAAGTGCTCATAAGAAGAAACAACCTTTAGATTATACACTGGTCAAAATGTGCATTGCATTACTCATGTTTCTTTCACTTACAAACATCCCAGCCACACTGAGAAAACAACAGCCAATGATACGGCGCGCATACCTTATCTTGCCCTTCAATACGTACGGCCAGCCTACTTTTGCAACAAGTGCCGGAGCAATGTTACAGAATGCTACGACACCCTTGGGTGTCGATGGAGGGACAAGATCGAGCGCGGCTGACAGAACCACGACATATAAAACTACGAAAGTGTCAGTCCAACACTAGGAGAGCGCCAGCCGCACACATACCGTTGTTCAAGAGCCCAAATAGAAAGAAAGACAATCCTAACTTTAAAAGCAGACGTTTCTCGTCTTAAATTACAAACAAGAAAAGTCAGTGTCGTGTAAAAACCTCTGTAGAGAAAACCACGCGCTCGAATGACGCCTTCAACGCATGTGATACCGCGGTGCTCTTAGACGATTCCTTCCCGAATCCTGAGACACAGAGATATGGAACTTAGCCGAGAACATGTGGCGAAAACTTACCTTTCAAAGGAGCGAAAGGGCCTTCCAGGCCTTCGTCGTCGGTAACTGGGTCGAGAAGGGTAGTTGAGGAGTGAGGTTCCGAGGGCATGATATCCACTGGTGGGGTCTCAGTAAAAGAACGAGATAACGGTTGTAACACGTAGCTGTCTTGAGGTGTCGACGTAGATAAGCTCATCCAGAAGATAGCATGCCGGTTTACACGTTTGGGTCTATGCGGATAAGTGCCAGTGCCACTTCGCAGTGGCAAGTGTCCATACGCTATGGTACCGGATCCGACTCCCGACGACACATCCTCCAGCGGCAACCCTAATTATAGACACGGACTTGGGCAAAAAGCTATAGCTGTGCATATCTGTACGACAAGGTATGTAAATACATGCATCATGCTCAGATAGATAGAATTGGGGGACGAAAGAAAATAGGATGCTTTGAAGGTCATTGTTACAATAAAATAACTGGTCTCATAAATGTGTTTGTATGCTGCCTCGACCAAAGGGGTGCATAGAAAGCTTGGAAGGCGAAAAGATTTCGATAATAATACAAGTGAGAAGTGAGTTGCTCAGCGAAGTACGAAGGAAGTCCAAGATGTGTATGCAGAAGTAAGAGTGGACTTGACAGTACTACTCGTGCAATGTCAGCAGCTCAAAGCGCAAACGAACAGATGTTCAGCATCTGATCCTGGAAAGCAATTATTGAAAGCCTTATGTATGTGATTTTCCAACCTTGCCCACGGGATTAAGTATAGCTACCGACGATGAACTAGCAATCGCGGTGATCGTCGCGCCTCCATTCGTCGTACCAACAGGTACTGCCGGTGGTTTCCGCCTTTTCGGAGGGGCAGGTGGAGGCGCTCTCCGATGGGCTTTGGGTGGGAACGTAGGTGAAGTAGCAGGCAGGCTTAAAGCACTCGGGGAAGGTGGAGAACGCGAGTGGAAATGAGCAGCTCCTATTTGTCGATTGGCATATGTCCCGTCGTCTGCAGAACTCACTTTATCCCGCCGCTTCACGGCAGTGGCAGTGGCCGAGGCAATTCCCCCAAGGCTCGCGGCACTGTCGGTGCTGGGACGTCTCATATTCTCATTGACAGAACGCGGAGGTGATCTTTGAGAAGGCGCATTCTTCAAGTTTTCTGCACTCTTGCTAGGCTTCATAGTTTTCGGTTTAGGGGTATAAACGTATACTTTAGGGTGACCGGAGTGTAGTGGAGGGGCGATTGGCTTTTGAGATAAACCATCCTGCGTGGTGAACGCAACGACATCATGACTCGGGCTTTCTTTGCGAAAGTCTCCCTGGACATTCTGGAATTCTTTGCCTCGTACATCTTTCCTCAATTGCACACACCAATCGCCACTCAGACATCTTTCTACGAGACGTTTCGTTGTTGGGTTTATATCACGGATATCGGCATTCTGAATCACAGATTCAAGTGCCATAACGATCTGTGGGCGCTTATAGGGAATATCTCGAAGCTGGGTTTTCGTGAGGAGTGGATGGAGTACCCGAAGGTAGGTATGTCGGAGCTGCGCATGGATTGTAAGTCATCAGTCAAACATAACAAAACAATCGAGTATTACATACAGATTCGCTTTCCTCATCCAAATCAACAAGTTCGCGAAGAAAGACGTCGACAAGCACACAGAGATCATTGGTGTAAAAGTACTCCGAAGTTCCTTTAGTCGTAAAAAGAAGATAGAGTAGCTTGAGTACCAGCAGTTGCATACATAGATCCTCGGCTGTACGATCTTGGGAAGGGCAAGATTATCTTTCGTGGGGAGTGCAGCAGATAGGCAACTTACTAGCACGGTTCAACATGAATATCATATTTTCTCCAAAAGTTTTGCTAGAGCCCAGACGTGAAATCAGGACATTGAGTACCCGATTATGAGCCTCTGCAGGCCTTGCGGTGGAGATAGGTGTCTGTGGAACAGGTGTCGGCCCGCCCGTAGTCAGAGAAGCGACCATGAACTGCTCATTGAGTGCAACCTGAATGCCACGTTTTAAGCTGTAAATTGTGAATAAAAAATCGCACTTACAAGCAACTTGATTACGGAATAATTGAAAGTTTCATCATGCATATATCGTGTTTTTTCTACCAATTCAAACATAGTGTCTATGAAAGAATCGCTAAAAATGCCTAGAGCCAAGGTTATAAGTGTTTGGCCTAGACATAGAGCTGACAGGAACATCAGACTTACTCAGATCTTGAACAGATAGCTTTTGCACTCTGCAAACTTCATAGAGTAGCCTCACACCCAAGCTTCTCAATTTGGCCTCGATTGCAATCGGTGTCACCAGCATGCTCGACCTCGAGCTGCCCCCACCCGACACCGAACCTGTTCCCAAATAAACGTCCTCGATATCGGAATCAATGTCCACCAGAACATGGTCCATCAAAAGGGGTACAAGCGGCTGCCAGCGCTTCTGAGATCGAAGAAAGCTCGACTTTCGACGCCCGAAATAAAGGAGAACAGTGAATGTGATGAGCTGAAAGTGGGGGTCTGTGTTCTGTGCCATAATTAAACGTGTGTGAATGTCAACCTAGGAACGAGGACGAAACAAGACCAAAAACGTACCGATTGTACATCATCTACCAGAAGTTCGCACATCCTTTCAGAGTGAAAAGTGAACAGGTCAGAATCGAGTAGCAACTCGCACGCATGTTCGAGTTGCAATGGGCTTTGCAGGAATTGTTCTGATGTGAGAGATGAGCATGCAATCGATGAAATTTGGAGTGCACGTGCAGTACCCACCATGATAAGAAGCGCACAACGAAATGAATCTTCTGAGGCTGGCATCGAGCATGGACAGCGTAGCTGTGTTGCCGCCTGGGATGCGCAATATATCTTCTAGTTCTGGTTATATTGTTTGAATAAAAGGAAGGCAAGACTTGAGATGCTGTATGGAACATCCATCGAACGCAAGCGAGCATACCTGACCAGAATTGCTGAGCATTCTCTATGAGATATACAATCCCAAATTCATCTTCCATCAGCATATTCACTTTTGAACCTATAGTTTGGACAATCATTGTTTCATGGGTTTGACCTCCTCGATGAGATATTTAAAAAAACAATAGGTTTAGAGTAGAAGTAGTGGATCCGGATCAGAGTCTGAGGGCAGTGTTAAAAGCCTGTGGCTGAAAGTATACGCTACACTGCCAGCTGTTCTAGCTTTCTGTCTAGATGAATGAATGCCACGTAAACGCGACTTCCAAAACACTTTGCGTGATTTTGGATTGTGTTCACCACAAGCCTTGATCCTGTTTGCAGATACAGCGAATAGACGTTATTGTAATAAAACAGCAGTCTCGGACAGGTCTTTAAGGGTTGCTTAGTAAGCGGACCAAGCATCTCCACAACACAAAGCATGATTCAAAAGAAATTACGTTCTACTACATAGGTGGAGTAGCCCTATGACAGGTATAGTACATGCATCAAACACTGCGTTCAGCTACAGTGCATCTATAGCAAGATGATATCAAGTTGAGACGTGTATAGCAATAAAGATAGCTTGAAGTCACGGAAAGATGCCGTTTCACTGTTCTAGCATTGCCACTATGCCATAGGCGGCGGCGGCGGCAGCTCCACCGACTAGCAATGTGCTGACCGCACCCCAAACGTATCCAACTGCACCTTGTCCAGCGCCGGTGACCCGGGCCTTGACAGCACCAAATATGAGCAACACGGCACCTGTGAGAAGGCAGGAGTACAATAATGCTATATGCGCCCGGGCGATGAAGAAGTAGGGTAGAAGGGGAATGATTCCGCCAATGAGATACCCCATACCAATGGTGAATGCGGATATGTACAGCCTGCGAGTTGGTACTTCCTCTATGGAGTATGAGATCATAGTTAGCCCATTGTGAATCGACAGAGAATATGTGTAACGTACCCATCCCTTCACCGAATTTTAACAAGAAGGGAGTCAATCCGAGTTCCTTGCTCCACCTTAGAGGGACGGCTTCTTCATCTGAAGAAGCGCGCTCGTTTCCATCAATGCTGTTGTCGACTTCTACACTCCTGAGGCATTTTGTGACAGCCCTGGATGTTTCCTCATCCACACCAACGGGTCCCAAAACGGCATAAACTTCTCTTTCCATCTCACCGGCGCAGCTCCTCAAAACCCTTGATGACGTATGACGACGCAGAAAACGGTAGTGATCACGCTCTGCCTGAGATGCTAGAAAACCACCAATGCCCATAGATATGGCGCCAGCAATCAGCTCGGCTATGCCACCAAGCACAACAAGCCTCGACTCTCCGAGAGATGAAAGACCGGCTGTGAGTGCAAAAGGCACAGTCAAACCATCCGACAGTCCAATCACGCTGAAAGATAATAGGTGCGAAATATTAGTATAGGGTTCATTGTCCACGCAAAATGCTAAGGAAGTACTGACACATCTCGAACGACGTCTGGATCAATCAGGGTGCGGTCGTCTTCGTCTTTGAGTTCTTTGCAACATATTCCATCCTCACGATCATGTCGGTCACATTTCGCAGGTAGGGGAGCTAATGTTCCATTCGACGAGTTAAGAGACCAGACTGGTGGTTTAGAATTTCTGTTACTGGCAGAATTCGAGCGATGGGGGAGGGCTACTGCAGGAGCCGAGCTACTCTCAGAGTCTGAGGACATGTTGGAGTGATACAGAAGAATGCACGTAAGATTTGTCTGCAAGGAACGGGTAGATATAAAAAATGGTATTTAGCGCCTGCATAGGATAAGCCATAAATAACTAGATTGGAGTACCGGACCCTAACCCTAACGTTCCACAACAAACTCCGCCAACTTCCCAGGTTGTCTCGCTCCCCTGCCAGTGGTTCTCTGGTTGCAATATGATTCAGATGTCGTTGTCAGCATTCTTCGCTCTCAGCTCTTTGGAAGTTTCCGCGAAATATTTTGACCACAAACTTCCACGAAAGACAATATTCGTATTCTCCGAGTACTCCGCGATTCACGACGTTCATCCGCGGCAGGTTCATTGCTAACACTATAACTATATCGTCCCAGGGTATGTGTCCATATGTACTTCGCCTTCGTCTCATTTGTGGCATGGGTCTTCTCATAAGTGTGTTACTTTTGACATTTACGTGCTTATGTTTCCAGTTCTAGATCACATAAGAAATACTGGGGAGTTCTGTCTCCTCCTCATCCCAGAAGCCTGAGATGAATTTACGCCAAGCTAAATTACGTGGATACGAAAATAGTACTGTCGTGCTCAACAACGTATCGGATTGATTTCTGAGTCCGGTGAATGGCTGTCTTGATACTGTATCGGGCGATTTCCACTATGAGTTACATGTCCATCAAGGGAAAACTCCCATGCTGCTTGAATTGGGAAACGGATGTATGCCAACTTTCGTGGTATATGTTGACTTATTTTCCCTCACATTTAGCTCAGCCGAGGGCCAACAAGATCTCTAAGGAACAATGGTGTGTAGACTTATCTAAATGTGCATTTAGTCTGCTTAGCTGGTTATATGCGTGGTAGAACTTCTCTCGGTTCTTTTCTTGCCATACAACTTGATGGTCTGCTACCACTTTCGAGATGCTTTACTACTATGTTAGCGCGGTCTGGCATGGAGCTTGATCATGCGGTGGCCAAGCAGGTATGCAGCCTCCTATTGCTGAGATGACGTTCCTTACTCACAGAGATATTGACCATATATTGAGTTATTTACGTGTCCTAAATTTGTTCGAGGTCAAGACATAAGTAACTCGTCTGGCTTCCCAAGGACTTAGCCGATACCCTTCCAGTTTGGTTGTGCGGTTTACCTGCCGGCGGGACTGCTCATCGATTGCTCTCATACCTTTACACCGTGATTTGTTGTCCGGCGACGGTCCCACGTATCATGTGAAAAAGAGTTTGACGTGTTCAAACAACTTGTGGTGGTAAAACAGTAGGGTTAGTTTTGGCCAAGTTTTCTCAGTTCATTCCATGCTTGCTTCGCCCTACTTTGAAGCATTATATTCACATCTAAAATATCGCGGGTGTGTGGTTTGCATATAGTCCGTCGTATTTATAGGTTCCAGTATGGCACGTCAAGAAGCACATGCCACTTTCTTTGGTCGTTAGAGTCCCATCGTTGGATAACAGGACAGTTCTGCCGTGTAAGCTCTTTGAACAAGCTTTCCGCTTTATTGCGACGATCGTAACGTTCATCTCACTACAGTGCCGTTTCTATTCCCATATTGACAGTACAAATTCATAGGCGCGCATGTATATCCCCAAGATATGACTTAAAGCCGCATTTGTGACGACATCTCCGAAAATGGGTCACATGAAATGAAAGACAGTGCGTACCTCACGCTGTGTGCTGAATCCCATATAGTACTCTCTTCTGCGCTGATCTATCATATGCAGCGCAGTACTGCATCGGTGATATGGAGTGCTATGTTTCGCCTTCAGGTCTTGCGCTTGCGGAATTATCATATCAATTTTCAGGGGCGCCTTTACGATTATGACTATTTGTCTCTGAATCAAAGAATGAGAGAACGTTACGCGGATGCGACCATCGACTCTTCTGACAATTTAACTATCCTCTTCGAATACGCGGTAGTTACCCCCCTATTTTTTCTCGAGTGTCATGGTGAACTTTGCATTCACTTTTTTCGCTGCGTGTGACTTCCTTACATAGCCCAGGCGTTCGAACTACTGGGGCTACCTAGTAGCATATGGTTTGGTGTAGCTGAGCAGCTGGCATATTTCATCGCCTTTAGTGTCCGGTATGTTCGCATTTATTGGCATCGGTACACATGCATTACTTATTCATCAGTACAGCGGTTAAGACCACGCCACACGCTGGTACAATATAAAACGGTCTCCTTCAGCAGATAAGGCCTCAGTTTATCAACTATCAGAGAAATGGTGAATATCTCTTCAACCGCTGGTCTTCTCGGCGTGGTCATTATCGCACGTCACGGGGATCGATTGGGTTACTACCAGGATCCCTGTACATACAATGCTACACAGTCACGGATTACACCCCTGGGATCGGTTAGTCGTTTCTCCCCCGACAAGAGGGTCTAGTCCAGCTGAATCACGTTGTATAGGTGCAGGAATTCGAACTTGGATCTTTCTTAAGGTTACAGTACCTTACTCCAGAATCGCCATCTTTTATCGAAGGTATCAGCTCAGACCTTGTCGACGTGAACCAAGTGCTCGTACGCGCCGACTCCGGAGGAGAAAATGTAGTTCTTAATTCTGCATACAGTCTTCTCCAAGGCCTTTATCCAGCGACCACAGAGTCAAGTATCACTTTATCTAATGGGAAACTGGTTACAGGACCTTTGGGTGGGTACCAATACGTGCCTGGTAAGAAAACCCTTTATCTTTATAGTTTAAATGTTCACCCAGTACCTTTTTTTTCCCCAGTGGAATCCGTAGATGTGAATGAGATTCCCTCGTTAACAAGTTGGCAGTTGTGCCCGGTACGGTTTCAAGTTGCCATCTTTCATGCTTGCAATACTAATGAGTCTTTCGGTGTCATTCTAGTACTTTCAAACACACTTGAATCGCACATATACCTCGACTGCCTTTTTGCAAAAGGCTCAGGAAGCGGCTCCATTCCTAGAAGCCGTGAAGCCTTACATAGGTAATATTAGTAATAACTTCACGAACATGGTCTGTCTTGCAACCTTTCTTGATTCCCCAGTGTCACTGATTAATCTATATTACAGTGGAACGTAAGTGAACAAAGGAGTTTATGAACGTAGAAATGCTCTGAACGGAAAATACTAGATCTTCGACTACGTGAATGTCCAGTCGATTCATAACAAGACTTATGCCGAGGAACTTCCTCCCACGTTTGCAGCTCAGGCCTATGATTATGCGAACTTTCATGAATACAACGTTTTCACCGACTATGTTTCAATCGGTGTTGGAGAGAGTAAGTGTAATTGAAAAACCTTGTACTTTCATGCTGACTTGGCACACAGTTGGTGTTCGGACGCTCCTTCCCTCGATATTCTCCGACTTTGGTAATATCACCGAGAAATCAAACCCACTGAAGTTGGTGTTGACCGAGGTCGACTATCAACCTTTCATTAGTCTATTCAACGTGACAAATGCTACATTGACTGATCCTGACATCGCTGGAATCGGTGTGCTCGGTTTCCTTTTTTTATGGCTTGTGTAAGGCTACTAACATGCTATTCAGTGGACTATGCTGCAGTCGTGGCCCTCGAACTTTCGGAAAACTCTGATGGCCAGCCGTCCATTAGCATGAAATTTAAGAATGGTACCAATGATCAGGATTTCCGACAGCTTACAATGTGGGGAAACACCAGCGTCCTCGTGGAAGACTTCGTGAGCCAACTCGCGGTGCGTATACATTTAGAGGGGGGTTGTTACAGAGGGTCTGAGCTTTCTCCACAGTCCACCACCATAAACACCACCCAAGAATGGTGTTTCTCCTGCAATCAGACTATTTTGCGGGGCTGCTCCATTTACAACTTTAGCACCGATCCGTTCCTTAATCCGGGCCCGCCATCCAAACCTGGAAAATAAGGAACGAAGGAAGGATATCCCTGTGGTCATTACAGTCTTGCTAATATAATAGAGTTTGACATTGTTCTGTAACTGTTATCAACGGAACCTGATTGGAGCAACAAGAACGCCACAAGATGAGGTGTGCCTATTTGACGATTCTCCGCGGGAGGCGGTTGCCAGGTGGAACATTGCCCGAGGTAATAACATACTTTGACCAGGCTGAGTCCAGTCCAGCGGCTCTTCTGCTAATGTTCGGACCTTTGGGTTGACCACCGTGCAACCAATAGTCGCCGTCATCATAGACGTCCCTGTTTGCCCAGCCAGCTGGAAAAACAAGGACCCTGCTATAAAAGCAGAGTCAATCCATGCGTAATTCTCCTTACGCACTAAATGCTCAGAGACTCGGATGTCATGGCTATCGACCCAGCTTGTCAAGGTTGTCAAACTTTGTCAGTTCAGGAGGCAATGATGGCGAAGTTATTAAGCACGTTTGATTTGTCCCGTGTTGCGGACTCTTTGGGAGAAAACGGGACTCACAATCAAACTGGGTGCCATTCAAGTTCGAGTTCCGCTATTGTATGTATGGCAAACTTAGGTTCAAGTTAGAACTCTCAGATATGGCAAAGTAACGTCGCTTATTCGTGTTATAGTATTACCTGCAAACGCACAAAGCTCAAAAGACTGGTCAAACCCAGTGGACCGTTTGCCCACTGTTATTTGACAGATCCGGAGAAGACGGCCAGGAGATCAAGAAAAGCGCCCGAGTTAACTTTCTGGGCGGTGACCTCAATAGGAAACCAGGAACATGTACCAGCGGCTTTTACAAGAACAGTATTACCACCAGCGCATTCCTCCAGCCTCCACTCTTGGCTTCTTGTGCAGGACGGAGCATAGACTATTCAAATTTCCAATACCACTGGATCATGCGGCTTCCGCGATTCCATTTCATAATGACGCCTTCAACGTGTCACTAAGCTGAATCATTTGACCAGATGCGTCTGGGCTGGACTCTGATTCTAGGTTGCATCGTATTCAAAACGTTGCCGAATAAATGTGAGGTTCTCACAAACAGCGCAGAATCATACTCTGCCAGACGTAACTCGTCTCCTTCTGGATGCCGGATCTGGAACTTGAAGTTATTCGGAACTTGCTCAATTCCAACGTCCTGTTAGTCGTTTGGATTCTTTTCTTGTTCTCCGTGTTTGACGCTGAATTCATCTCCATTTCAGCATGCTCTACGATATGGCTCCAGGCTTGTTCGTGTCAGAAGAACGTCACGCTTTGGCGGGAATCGCAGGTGGTTGCGGCGCCCGTTCAGTTCACATAATACGGGCATTGTGGCTACCAAGCGCGCCCTAAGTCAATCTGTGGGTGGATCACGGGTTTCTCAGCGCAAGATACCATCCATGTCTGGGCTATGTCGTGTTCCACTCGCAGAGTATACTGATGGCTCAATCCTTGAGGTCCCAGGTTGCTGCGCTTGTAAGGAGATCGTTTACAAGTCCTTATGCGCCCCCACGCAGCCAAACTTTCCTACAAACTACGCTCCCCGGGGAAAGGGAACATTTTTCATGTCCCATGTCACGTCACTCCATATTGATGCGGCATCAAGCACCAGGTCTGATCACGATTCTCACTACCTCCGACTCTCTTACGATAGGTCAGGTGTGTCCCTCTCAATTCAACGGAGTTTCGGCCTGAGGCTTAAAACCATCATATCCTTAGACTACGCAGTTGCTCCTGAACCTGGCGGTGCTTCGTGGTGACGTGCACTCCCACCGCGCCCGCCTTTTTGAGTAATGATCATCAACTTTGTGAAGTTCGGGGTTTGATCAACTTCGCGTAAAGGGATTCCCCTCCCTGGAGGCGAACTATAAGTAAGAGAGTGTCGAGTCGCCGTTCTCTACTTTGTTCCTCCTCAAATTCAACGAAGCATGGTGAACTCTACCGGCTTACTCGGAGTCGTCCTCCTCGCCCGCCACGGTGATCGGCTGGAGTTTTTCCAAGATCCCAACACATATACGCCTACTGAGACGTATTTGACTCCTTTGGGATCAGTAAGATCATCTCCTTGTTGATTGTGGCGCATACTCACCTTCCTTCTTCAGGTTCAAGAACTTCAGCTTGGTACTTTCTTGAGATCACAGTATCTCACCCCGTCATCGCCATCTTTCATCAGTGGCATCAGTACCGATGTGGTCAATATCAACCAAATTTCTGTACAAGCTGATGCTGGTGGAGGAGGGAGTGTCATCTTGAATTCTGTTCAAGGACTCCTCCAAGGGCTGTACCCGCCTACAACGGAGTCTAATATTACCCTCGCGAACGGCACTACCATCGTAGGTCCTCTGGGAGGGTATCAATATATTCCAGGTGAGGATCTCTATACCTCGTCATCTCATCCACAGTAGTGACGATATCGTACTCGTAGTCGACTCCATCGAACCGAATGTGCTTCCCACCTTGAACAGTTTCACCAACTGCCCGGTATTGCATCCTATTGCTCGCATCTTTGATGATAGACTCATAATGACGAAAATTCTAGAATTTCAACACGCATGTGTCAGAATTCTATGCATCACCGGCGTTTTTGCAAGAGGCCCAGGATGCTGCACCGTTCCTTGATGCTCTGGAGCCCTATTTGGGCGGTCGTAGCAACAATTTTACGAACATGGTTAGATATGCCAGTCACATTTCTTGCTGCCGTGCGCTCACACCCTTTTTAGTATAATGTAGGACTAGGCAGGCTTATGCTGCAGCATCTCGAAACTGACCTGGTCTGTTTTCATCATTAGATTTTCGATTACGTCAATGTCCAGTCTGTTCATAATGCGACTTTCTACAAGCAACTGCCGCCTACTTTCGCTGCTCAATCATATTACTATGCTAACTACCACGAATACGGCGTATTCTCCGCGCCGACACCGAACGGCATTGGAAACAGTGAGCACAAACGTTTCAAATGATACTATACGTCGTTAATCGTCTGTTCAGTTGCTGCTGCGACTCTTTTGCCGACTATTTTCACGGCATTGCAGGATATCACGAATTCGTCTAATGGTCTGAAGATAGCTTTGACTGAAGTCAGCTACAAGCCTTTCATCAGCATGTTCAATGTCACCCAAGCTGATGTCACAGACCCTGACATTGCAGGAATCGGTAAGCTTTCTTCTCTTTTGTTTTCAAGTTCATTACTAATTAACTTATACTTCGACCTTCCTTCAGTGGACTATGCTTCAGTTGTGGCTCTGGAGGTTTACGAGGACTCTAACAGCCGACCGTATATAACCATGAAGTTCAAGAACGGTACCACTGAAACTGACTACAGACAGCTCTCTATGTTCGGCAACACCACTGTTTACATTGACGATTTCATCAGCCAACTGGCTGTAAGTGATCTTGAAAGTATGTGCAGTTGCATGTGTTTGCTGATCTGCTTTACAGGGCTCGACCATCAACACTACCCAGCAGTGGTGTCAGGCGTGCAACCAGACTAGTTCTTGGTTGAGCTGCAACCTGCTGATTGGTAACTAGATCATCGCTTCGCACTCGTTTCCGCGAAGTACGACATGATATAGGGGTTGAGTGGTGTGGATGATAGAGTCAAGGCGGGCACGTTGTTGTATTTATCAAAATGTGAAATGCACTTAAACTGAAGACAGCGGAGCACTGAAAGCTGGTCGTACTCGACTTGCAACTTGAGCCCGAATTATGCACATTTAACCAGTTGGCCAATTGGACCCGGTGACAGTTTAGGTGTAGAGATGTCGTATTTTGTCCGGGCTTTTCTTGCCGCAGAACATGGACTTTGCAGTTTTTCTGAATCACGAGCTCGATAACCTCTGCTTGGAATAAGTTGAATGTGTGAGAGACCATCGAAAGGCGGGCTTACCAGCGGTGCAGCGGGCCGCCAGTCGCGTCCACCAAACCCCTTCCTACACCCGTGACTTGCTCATGACCTCCACCAAAAACCGAACGAACCATCGTGCGATCGCGGTCGTCCTTCCAGTTGCCATTCAATATAAAATGTGAAGCAGAACGTGCTTTGTCGCCTCTCACTTGAAGCGTCGTTTCTCACTTCAACGCGATGTCTGGCATCACTGTCAAGTTTTGGCTCTTGGTTGGTGTGTTTCTCGCGACGCTGAGGTTTCAGGTATTCGCTGCGGCTGTCTCATCGAATGTGTGCACTTTGAGGCCCTTGGGCGCAGGGGAGGATGATACGGACCAGGTGAGCGTTCGCAAGCGAATCGATCCAAATCGTCTCTGTGCATCCATGCTTACCCCCCCATGCCCCCGCCGCCCAGGTATTAGCCGCGATCGACAGCTGTGGGCAGTACGGCACCACCATCTTCGAGGCCGGAGAATACAACATCACCAGGTAACGACTCCCGTTTCCGCCTCGAGTTTTGCGCGTTGGTTTGATCCCATGTGCGCAGGAAGATGACGTGGAACTTGGTTTCTTCTCGAGTCGAGATGCACGGGTACCTGAGCGTGAGTGGGAGGTGAATGAGAGTGTTTGTTTTTTGACGAACGATGCTCCAGTTCCAGCCTGATATCCAGTACTGGTTAAACGCGAACAACACGTACAGAGTCGTCTACATCCAGGTCTGTACCAGCCTCTCCCCACATTCCATCCCCACCCACCACTCATCTCACATCTCACAAAAAACCGCCCACAGGACCAAGCTTCGTGGTTCGTCGTCACTGGGACCGACTTTGAAATCGACGCGTTCAACTCGGGGGGTATCAATGGTAACGGCCAGGTGCGTTATACTTATCCTCGCCCCCCATGCTTTCAGCAGCGGGCATTGATTGAAGCATGGACGCGGCTTGATCACGATAGCCCTGGTGGGATTACTATACCACCGTACCGCGATTGGATGGCGATGGACGGCCCCTGGCCCTCACGCTCTATAACGTCACGGCCGGAAGGGTAACCAACTTCCGGATTGAGTCCCCTCCGTTCTGGTGTAATGCGGTAGCGGAGTCTAAGAATGTGGTATATGATGGGATGGTGTGTAATGCGACGAATACGAATCCGGAGTTTTATGGGCAGAAGTGAGTGGGGTCTTTTTATTTTTGATGTGGTTTGCAAGGCAGGAATCTTACTCACACTTTGCATGGCATAAAGTATCGTCCCGAACACTGATGGTATGTTCTGGTGTCTACTACTCCTTTTTGTTTTTCGTACGGAGGCTGAGGGGTTCGTTCTTACAATAGGCATTGACACGTACCGCAGCGATTCAGTCACACTTATAAACTGGGATGTAAGTCCTTGATCGGAGCCGTCCAATTTTACCACCTCGCTTCATCCTTATACTTCCAGGTGACGACCGGCGACGACTGCCTGGCTATTAAAGGCGTGCGTTTATTTTTAAGTCTGCATTTAATTTTGACTTTTTATATGGCTCAATGTCATTTTTCTTTCTCCCTATCTCGAATTAGAATACAACAAACCTGTATGTCGCGAATATAACGTGCAGGGGTGGTAACGGGGTGGCGTTTGGTTCTTTGGGCCAATATGTCGATCTTGTACGGAATTTTTCTTTGTTTTGCGTCATTGTGAGGTGGACTCGATGACGCTTTTTTTCCCCTTCCCCATTCTAGCCCGACATAGTGGAGAATGTGTTCATGGAAGACATGAATGTAGGTTGATTTGTTGATTTGGTTCCTCTGGAAGACGCGATCTCACGAAGGGACTTGTCGTATTTTTATAATGCAGATGGTACGATTGGCGTCGTACATTCAGCCGAATATGGGAAGTGGGGTGAGTACGGTGCGCTGTGGGTGAGGCCGTTCTAATAAAATTGCCTGGGAAGGTCTACTTTAAATCTTGGAGTGCCACCGTCAACGGCACGCCTCCAACGGGGGGAGGGGGAGGCTTAGGTGACGCCCTACCGCAGTCTATCCACCCTCATATATTGACAATGATTCGTATGACCAGGATACGTCAAGAACGTCGTCGTCCAAAATGTCAAAGTCGACAATGTGACGACCCCGATCTCGCTGTATCAGACGGACGGCGCAGAGGCGTGAGCACACGTCGTTTCTCCATCCTCTCAAACTCCCCCGTTGATTAAACTCTATTGCCTCAGTGGTGACGCCCCATCAAAATACCAATTTGAAGACCTTACGTTCAGCGGGTTTACGGGCACAGCCCAGGAAAATACGAGTACGACGAAACGTTGGCTGCACTGTTCTTCCACTACCGCTCACCTTGATTTTCGTTTTAGTTGTGAGCATAGCGTGCAGCTCAGCGGCGCCGTGCCCGAATATCACGTTCAGCGATATCGACGTTGCTCCGCCGAGTGGTGAAGCGCCGATGTATATCTGCCAGAACGTCATCAACGAGAGTGGTCTGCCAGGTGAGTGGTTGATGGTTGATTGCAGCTGATACATCTGATGACGGTTCAGCGCCTTGCAACGCCACTGGGATGCCTTGAGTTGAGTGGCGTGTTTGGTTCTGCGGTGGGACACGTCATGTCGCTGTTGGATGGTCTATCTATCTGTTTGTGAATTTGATGATGATCTCTGGACCAGATGTTGGTAACAATTATGAGCGTAGTGGATATCAATTTAAGAGGGCGATGCGGGTATGATTCCGGCAAAGTAAGGGAGGTTCTGTGTTGGATGCGATGCCGCGGTTGCGTTATTTGCGGCTAGAGCGCGGTAAGTGCAACAAGGCGGTGTTGAGTGCCGTTGTGTGGGAGGGCAGGAACGGGAGAAAAAGTCAAATGATGGATTACGAAAAGAGGAAAAGGTCGGAAGAGGCATTGATGATATCAGGAGAGTGGGAAGCACAGCCAAGGGTCACAGCTAATGTGTTTTCCAGGTGGGTCGGATGGCCGGGATGGCTGGTGTTATTCTTGTAGTTACGGTAGTATCAGGGAAATAAAGATACGATGGACCGGACTGTGCGAGGGGGCCTTGCGTTATCAGTGTCGTTTGGAGAGTATCTGCGAGCTGTCTACGAGCTATCTACGAGGTGTCTGTTCGTATAGTGGTAGCGACGGGTATGATCATGAATGGATTCATCTTTTAAGCTGTGTGATCGAGAACAAGCCAATTTAATCCGAGATGGAAATGCAGCGTGGGAAGATGTATTGATAGGAGAGACAAAAAAACAGAAACACGAAGTGGACAATGGCAAGGAAACCGGGGACGTCCCTCTCAGCAACCACCTTTCTCTTATTACCCTTCCCCCATCCCCTCCCTCTCCCCCCCATTCCCATCCCAAGGCCGGCCCTTTTCACTCTTTCCAAGCGCGCAGGACGTCGACTACCACCGCCATCATGTCTAAACGCACCTCAGCTCTCGATTTCTCTGATCGCGCTCCATCCCCTCGCGATCCCTTCCAGGACCAAAATCCGTTCGTGGACCCTTCTCCAGACTACAACCATTCAGGCGATGCCCTCCCACGAGCACAGGTCCAGCGCAACAAGACAGAGCGATACAGGCTGCAGGGCATACAGAGAACCACCACCGCCAATGGCGCAGCTGCAGCTGCAGACGCTCCTCGAACGTTTGGCCAGAAATTCGACATCTGGATGATCAACGAGGGTGGGAAGCGTCTCTTCTTCTTCTCTTGGATATTCTTCCATCTCCTTGTTATCGCTTTTGGCTCTCTCTACTACGGCACCAGCGACGACTTGACGACTGCACGAGCTACCTTTGGTGTCACCTATCGTATGTCCCTCCCCTCTCTCTCCTTTGGCCCGTTCTCCTAACGATTTACTTCACCAGCCATCGCCCGTGCTGCAGCACTGGTCCTCCACACAGATGTCATCTTCATCCTCCTTCCCGTCTGTCGCAACTTCATATCACTTCTCCGTCGTACCCCCCTCAACCAGTTCATCCCCTTCGACAAGAACATCACGTTCCACAAAGCAACAGCATGGTCCATGGTCGTCTTCACCGTCATCCACATCGCCGCCCACATGGTCAACTTTTACAAACTCGCCCTCGCCGACACCTCCGCCACCACCACCGGCCAACGCGTCGTCGCCTTCTTGGAGGCAAACTTCACGACAGGCCCCGGTGTCACGGGATGGATCATGACCGCCTGTCTCTTCATCATGGTTTGGTTTGCGATGGAGAAGCGTCGTCGGGCTCACTTTGAGTGGTTCTGGTACTCTCATCACTTGTTCGTCATCTACTTCTTGGGCTGGCAGCTGCACGGTATGTGGTGCATGATTCAGCCTGACAGAGAGCCCTTCTGCTCCTGGAACTCTATCGGTGTTTTCTGGGTAAGTCATCTCATCATTCCCCTACAATTCATCCCATTTATGTTGTTGCGGTGTTTCAGCGCTACTGGCTTGTGGGTGGTTTCATATGGGTGTACGAACGTATTCTCCGTGAAGTTCGTTCTCGACACAGGACGTACATCTCCAAGGTCATCCAGCATCCATCCAAGGTTGTGGAACTTCAGATCAAGAAAGAGAAGACGACGACGAGGGCTGGTCAATACATTTTCCTGTCTTGCCCTGAAATCTCATACTTCCAGTGGCATCCTTTCACTCTGACCAGGTAACTATCCTATCCGTGCCATCCCCTCCACCAGCTCACCTTCCTCACCTCCAGCGCCCCAGAAGAAGACTACATCTCAGTGCACATCCGCGTCGTCGGCGATTTCACGACCGCCCTCGCCAAAGCCGTCGGATGTGAGTTTGATTCTGAGAAGAGCAAGGACGGCGATGTGTCGGGCGGGAAGGTGATCGGGACGAACATCAACCCGCCTCTGAACCGCATCTTGCCGCGCGTGATGGTGGACGGACCGTTTGGGAGTGCGAGTGAGGACTTTTTGAATTATGAGACTGTCCTCCTCGTTGGGGCTGGTATCGGCGTCACGCCTTTTGCATCGTCAGTCTCATTCCGGTCTCACTTCGCATCTATTTACTCACGAAAAACAACCTAAAAAATTAAAATAATAACAAAAAAAAACAGAATCCTCAAATCTATCTGGTACCGCATGAACAGCCTTAACAACTCAAAGCCGACGAGACTCTCCAAAGTATACTTCACCTGGGTCATCCGCGACTTTGGCAGTGCAGAATGGTTCCACTCCCTTCTTCAGGCTATCGAGGAGCAGGACACGCAGAACAGGATCGAGATTAACATTTACCTCACGGCGAAGATCAAGGAGGACGATATGAACAATATCATTGTACGTTCCCTCCCTCTCCCCTTGATTCTTGTCGTAGTTTTTGCGGGTGCTGATGGTTGCGTTTGCGTTTGCTTGTGTTTTTGACGGATAGGTACAAGATGTGGGTGCTGAAAAAGACGCGATCACTTCCCTGCGCGCGCCCACACACTTTGGAAGGCCGAACTGGGATCGCGTGTTCGGCTCGATCGTGGATAAGCATCCAGAGACTGACGTCGGTGTGGTAAGCTTATCCATGCAGCGCCTCTCTAACGTTATCGCTAATCAACAAACATGTTTAGTTCTTCTGCGGCCCGCCGGTACTGTCGAGACAGCTTCACCAGATGTCGAACAAGTACTCGAATCCCCTGAGCACGCGGTTCTTCTTCGGGAAGGGTAAGCCGTACTTTTTTGGCCCCTCGCCATGCAAAATAGCTGACATTTAATGATGTTTGCGCAGAGAACTTTTGAAGGATGTCAATGTCAATTCTTGCATCGACTCCTTCCGTCCCCTGCTCGCTCACGTCCCGCATACTAACTTATATGACGAGCTTGCTCCGCTCTTTTTTGGTGCCGCCCCCGCCTCCCGCCCGCTCGCTCCGTACTCTATTGCTTTCGTATTTCTCAAATGTTGTGGCGAAATTGGTATTGGTTATTCTGTAAAATGGATAGTGCTTTTTCAGTGCCATTGTAGATTTTTATTTTATCATCGATGTTTGGGCCTCCTGCAGGAGCGTCAGGTTGTGAAATATTTTTGCGATCTTCGAGTTCAGACTCTGGGGACCGTTCATGATAGTACGCATACGCATGTTGTGACTGCCGCCAGCTGCAGCGCGGCAAAAAAGAAAGAAAAGAAAAGAAAAGAAAAGAAAGGACATGGACCTTGAAATCACACGGATGAGTATTATTACAATCACGCGCTAGAGCGATCTTTATCACTTGTCACCTTGATCGCAATGGACGCGGATTCAGACAAGACAAAGACGTGCTCCTTCCTCGATCTTGTCGATATCTGCGATAACTTCCGGTTGAGCAGCAGTCGGAGGAGGTCTAATTCTGATTCTGATTCTGACGCTGGGTCAGCTGGAGGGTTCGCCTCTGAAACACTGGTACCATGGACGCTCTCTGCCCTCCCTGACAGCCCAGTGTTGGGTCTGCTGAGACCTATCATCATCGAACAACTCCAAGCAGAAAACGCGCTCAGTCGATCCAACCACACCCCCGAAGCCTGGCTCTTCCACCCCACCCCCTCCACCGCACGCGTGAGCTTCGCCGACTGGGTCGACACGCCCTCCAAACGCACCGCCGTCCTGAAAGAGCTGTGTGAGCGCTGGCGAGACTCGGGGCTGTTTCCTGAGGTGATCGGGCCGCGGAAGTGGAGGGAGGAGAGCTATCCTGTGTATCGCGACCCTTTTGGCGTGCACCGTCCGCATGATGCTCGGGCGGAGGGGGGAGAGTCTGGAGACCCTGAGTCGGAGGGGGGAAACTACGTGCTGGACCTCGAACGCTCCGCGTGCGCCCTCTTTGGCGTCGTCACGTACGGCGTGCATATGACTATCTACCAGGAAGCCGGGCGGGGGAGCAGGGAGCTTGGAGGGGGGGGCACGATGGTCTGGGTGCCTACGCGCGCGCGGACGAAGCAGACGTGAGTGATCGTGATCTTTCCCCTTTTTTTTTTCTCGTTTTCGCGCCCAGTGGGGCCCATATAAAATAGCGTCCTTTACTGAATTCAACACCCCCTTCTTAGCTGGGGCGGCTATCTGGACAACAGCGTCGCGGGAGGCATCCCGAGCGGCATGCCCATCTTCGAGAGCCTCGTGAAAGAATCTATGGAGGAAGCCAGTATAGCGGAGGATATCGTGCGCGGGTACGCAAAGTCGGTCGGCGCGGTGAGCTATTTCTTTCGGTAGGTGCTTTTTAAACCCGGTTGTGCGCGTGGTATGCTGAGGGTGATGGTGGGTGGTGGTGTTTGATTTGATTTGTTTGCTTTTTGTAGTACTGCGAATGGCTGGCTGCAGCCTGAAGTCGAGTAAGTGGGGAAACGTTTCGCTCGAAGGATGGGATAGGATGTGACCACGGATTTTGTAGATTTGTGTACGACCTCGGGATCCCTCGCGACGTCGATCCGACTCCGTTCCAGCCAAAACCTCTCGACGGAGAAGTAGAGTGCTTCGAGGTGAGTCCCCGCGTCATACTCGTGCATTCGGGGTGATGCATTGCTTATCCCGTGCGCTATGAGCTGTTGCCCCTAGACGAGGTGGTGGGTAGGATGCGTCGCAAGCTGTTCAAACCCAACTGTGCTTTGGGTGCGTCTGCTCGTGCTACCGTACGCTCACCTGTAGCTGACCTACTATTTACCTTAGTGCTCATCGATTTTATGATTCGACACGGCTATATCACTCCAGACAACGAGCCGCGGTATATGGAAATCGCCACCAGGCTACATGGGTCCTTTGAGTACGATAGGTGGGGAACTTGAGCGATGTACCATCAACGCGATGGCACTTTCACCATAGTCATGTATTTCAAACCATTTACATGTATAACTATGTATTGCTCTGGAATCAAAGTCGAATTCTGACATGGTAGTGACTTAAGGGATGTTTCACCAAGCAACAAACATGCCATTGATTTAACCTGTAAAGACCCTATAAATATATAACGAGATCACGAGAGATGAGAATATAACTATGCATGTGTGGAAAAGGGTGATGCGATGCAAACGAAAGCCAGACAAATTTGACAAAACGGATAACAAGAAAACGTAGCACAGGTTCTGAGAGAGAAAATGCATAGATAAAAACGATAAACTAAATATGACCCCATCACGAAATTGTCCAATGTCAACAAAAAAAACCCATCAAGTAGGACGTGGAGAATTGACAGTGTACATGAACGACTGCCATGTTTCTTGTAAGCTCTGGTGATCTGGCGGAAGGCCACCGTAGACTGGCCCTTGAGGGGCTGGGTAGAGCTGAGATTGTTGTTGCTGTTGTTGAGGTTGAGGTTGGTGACCGTAGTTGTTGTATGTTTGGTACTGAACGTGGTCGTGAGGTTGTTGTGGGTGACCATGGCCATGATACTGATGGTCTTGATACTGGTGATCTTGGTATCGTTGGTCCTGGTACTGGTGACCTTGATATTCCTGGCCCTGATATTGTTGAGTTTGGTACTGTTGGTTTTGGTCTTGATACTGCTGGTTCTGATATTGTTGATCTTGGTGCTTGTGCTGGGGAGGAGACCAGTACTGGTCGTTAGCTGGTTGAACAGAAACAGCAGGGACCCCGCTGTATTGCGAGTGCGAAGAATGGGCCGGCGGAGACGTTTCGTAACTGGTTTGGTGTTGAGGGTACGAGTGCTCTTGATCGTAACTATGTTGGTTGTAGTACGTCTCCGGCACAGCCTGCGAAACCGGAGGCACTAACGCATGCTGTCGGTGATCCGCCACAGGAGCATGATCATGATATACCTGGTGGGAATCATTGTAGAACACCTGTTGCGCGTTGTATATCTGCGTATTCAGATGGCCTTCGAAACCATTCCACTGGTCGACTAGTGTAGGATGCAAGTTGACGTAGTTCTGTTGCGACGACGCCGAAGGGGTGGACGCTTTAGATGATGTCTGGCTCGGAGAGTACTGCGAAGACCGAGACGAGACTGTAGGGGGGTGTACCTTCGTAGCAACCGTATGTGTCTGCCCGCTGAAAATGTACAGTTCGTCCTTGTTGTCGTCAGAAGGTGTCGGCGAGAACATGTCGTTGCGAACCACAGGAGGCTGAGCATTACTGTTGATTTCTTGGGCTTTCTGAAGCAGACGTTGAAGTATAGGCTGCACAAAAAGGAAGGCGTTAATGAGGAATACCCAGTACACGTATTACATGTCGACATACCAGAAACTTGACCGCTCTGCCACCATGTACCGAGGCCATTTCAAATAGGTCTACCGCCATTCTGAGCTCTAGCAGCGCTGCCGACGTGATCTTAGACTTGGCACCAGAACCGATTGCATGGGTTACAACGGAGGCGAGCATGACCTTGAAACAAGCAAAAAAAATTAGTGTCTCGATGGAGGTCTCGACCGTTACCGGCACACAAGTACTTACGGCAGATGAAAACGCATGTGTCCACAACACCCAGAAGCGCGCAATTTGTCGCGGGAACATGGAAAATGCTGTTCGAAGGCTAGTGAGAATCTCGCTCGCACTACGATAACCCGCAAGGAACGATGGTGCATATTGGCTCTTCATCGGGTCCGTAGGACTGCTGCTCACAGCTTCAGCAAAAAAGCAGCGATGGACATATAGGAGTGCTATAAGACAAGGAAGTAGATCAGCAATGTTAAATACACTAACATCATGTATTCATATCCGCACTTACTCAAATGTCTATAGTTTATCGGCATAAAATGGGACATCGTGTCTGCCAACCCAGCACCCGTCGGAGGTACGCCTTGAGCGTACTTAGGTAGCGCCATGTCACGGATTTTTCGATCGAGCTCCACGATAACAGAGTACTTGGGTACTTTGGCTGTTAAAGTGTTTTTCACAACAGCAGAAACACACTCGTATCCAAAGCGTGCCTTCCATGAAGGAACTACAGAATTGATTAGACGTTACAGCCATGGTTTGGAGATATAAAAGAAGTAGCCTACAGCTAGGGATAATAGCGCCATGTTCATCAAGCTTCTCGTCTGGATCAGATGGCAACTCGCAGTCTACGTAAGGCAAAGAGAAGGAAGCAAGCCTGCCGGTCGCTAGACTCTATACACATCGGTCAGAGCGGTTCATGGTAATGAGCGCGGAAGGAGTACTGACTTGCCAGCAATCCGTGATAAATAGTTCCCAGAATAGAGCGCGTCTTTTTTGTACTTCAGCCGGAGACAGTTTCCACCGCGCACAATCTCGATCTATAAATATCGATGTTCAGTTTGAACTTAAACATATATACGTATCGTTGTACTCACGAAGGCCAAGCTGTTAACAAATGCCTCATAAATCATCATATTGAAATAGATAGAATATAAACTCACACTTTGGGCTAATTTCGTTGCGAGGCCAAAGGTTGCCCAAGTACTTTCAATACTATGTTCACCACTACATATACCTTGATATATCGCCATCAACGACAATGTTTGCACCGTGGCAATAGATGGTGGGCGTTCTAATATCGGTTCCAAATTTAACGCAGCCCTTGTCAATTGGAAATACATATCTGCCTCCGAGTTGTCTGGTGCAGCAGGGAGGTCGATGTCCGTCAAGGCGCCAAAGCAGAGAATCATGAACATCAGTGCGAGTTCGTGGGGACCCTTTGCCAAATTTTCAGAAGAGTTGTCATCTACACTATCAGCACTACGTTGTTGAGGGGCAACAGAACCAAGGGGTATTAAGTCTGATGCCTCAGTATACCACAGTGGTAACGTCTCCTCGACAAGTTCGCGTTTTGTGACAGCTCCGAAAAACCATGGCGCCTGCTCCAGATACAGTTTACACAAACGATGTGCATGAGGCCAGGCAGGGAGATGATGTTCGATGAGATAAAGAAGGTCGACGGTAGTATCTGTGCCGACAGTTGGCGAGAGTGGGAAGGCGGTGGTCAAACGCTTCACATTAGTCGGTAGCTCTTGCTTGGGGGAAAACCTTTGAGATGGGATCGTACGTCGGCCCGGTACTTGATTTGAATCAGAGTTCTCGCCCTTCGGAAATCAGTGATTATGATCGCGCGATCGCTTCGATATGCCAATCACTTACAATGAGGAGACTCTTTTGGAGACGTAATTATTAAATGAGAATCACGAAACTGCAATGCATGCAAAGCACTTACTTCTGAACCGGCTGAAGGGCCGTAGAAGGTAGCTGCACCATCATCACGAATAGCAAGTGTGCCGAAAGCATCGATATATTGCGAATTAACGTCAGCTTCCTGGCTTTCTCTGCTAGCTTGAATCTCATCAACTGCAGCATGCAAATCTATGATGGATTTTATTCCGAGGAGTTCCCTATGAAGAAGAGGGTGAGGCTCGTTAGTAGTACTGGACTGCATGATTGTAAGGGCATCTTCGAGTTGGCGAATACGATCGCTCATTTGTGCAATCTTTTGGTGCAATTTCTCAGTGTCAGCGAGAACGAAGCTTAGACGCGACGGAAAACAGTCAGTACGACGTAAGTTGTATTTGAAGGACTAGTACGCACCGAGTGCCTTGCCCCGTGATAAGACTCCCTAGCATACACACATCAATATCAAGGTGTTACGAGACTATTACACGAGCATTACACACCGTTGGGACAAATTGCAGAACATCCTCTGCGCTTACACGAGGAACACGGTACGGTCTTGTCGCACTTCAGTTTCAATCTAAAGGCGTGATTGATGATGATATATATGCGCATACAGCTGACCGTTGGGATTACTTACCTCCTGCACTCTGCACAAGACATCGCACCGCGGCTTCGCTTCTGCTCCTTTTCGATAGCCTTTTGGGCGTCCTTGCTCTCATGGCGAGCATTGCTACGAGAAGCCTGTGGCATGTGGTGATCAAAGGAAGGTAGCTAGAGGATGAAAAGGAGGGCGATGATACCGCGGTCGTGCAGGTGGATATATATATGCAGTGTCAAAAAAGAAGAGAAAAAGAAACGTGCTGGCATCCTTAATGTTCCCTCTCCCTGGGCACATTTAGTCATGCAAGTTACATACTGTCACCCATTTTTAAACATCCTGTAGCCTGATTGGGATCGCTTCTACCATTGGGCAGATACACACGCCACTGCACTCCCATACCATACTTACATCCGTGAAAAAGCAGTAATAATCTATCGAAATACAATATAAACCTATATACTTGCTGTCAAACTACTTTACCGCATCACTCAGTTCCGTCAATAAGTCCTGATGCCAAACACGAATTCTCTACTCCGTTTTGACCCTCTCGTAGCCTTCTTTCTCTGTTCCGGAGCCACCCCAGCCTCCGAACCAGCTGGGATTCTTCTTTGCTCCAGGCCTCACCTTACGGCCCCGGTCAGTCGTATTTCCATCGACATCGTATCCCTCCACGTCGCTCGGGATATCAATCTCCTCAAATTTGCCCGTACCACGCTCACGCAAGTCTGACTCTGACGACGTCCTCGACGCCTGATACGACCCAGACGGAGGAGGGATGGGCAATGGTGGGACAGCGACAGCACTGGTACCGGCTGTGGTGTCTCGCTCCGACAGAAAGGCGAGCTCAGCCTCTAGTTGGCGTCGCCTGTCATGCGCGGACTGCGAGGAGACTTCGCGAGGGGGTGCGGCTGGACGGCCCGCGGGTGAGTTTGTAAACGACTGCCATGCGCGATCCGCAGCCATACTCCCTGCTGCAGCAGTACTTTGACGCATTAACGCAGCGCCAGAAGCGACAATGCTTGGACCATATGACCGCCAAAGACCTGACACTAGTTGCGAGGGTCCGGAAATAGGGTCGCCCAAAGAGGGAGGTGCGCCGGTTCTGGTTTCTCCACCAGAGGGGGTAAAACTCGCTGCTTGCTGCTGGCCGATGGCTGCTGCGACGTGATCCCAAATAGCACGGAAACGTTCCTGAACGAAGCTGTAGACGCGGGCTTTGAAGGAAGCAAGCGTCGCATCGATTTGCGACTCATGCGAGTGGAAGAAGGGCTGAAGGTGGTTGACGTAGATATAGGACGAACCACGGGTCTGCGGAAGAGCGAGGTAGAGAAGAAATATGGTCTTCATTGGATAATAAAAAGGAACCCTGTGCATGGAAGAAGTCGAAGCAAACATTAGGCTGGGTTAGCGAGCTATCAAGACACGGTCAAATAGCAGACAAACCATGATACCAGCCACTCAGCAACGTACTCAACGCCAACAATGCACCCAAGGACTGACCAGTACATCAGCCATCGCTCGATGTCTTCTTCTGACGCTGGTCGTTGTGAAAGGGTTTTGTAGGACGCGTAGCCAGGATAAAGAAAAGCAGCCACTGAGCTAGATAAAGGAGGATATGTAAGATGATTGAGTATGCTTTGTGACGAGCACAAAGAGCACAAACCTGATTATACGTGAAGTCAAGTAAAAAAACATTGGTCACTTTATCGATGGTTCCAACTTTGGTGGAAGGCAAGTGCAGTAAGGATGTTGCGTGTAGTCAGGCCTAGCTGGGCGCTTAAGCCACGCCGCGGAATCAAAGGTCACTTACCTAATTCAGGTCATATAAGTACGTTGACAGATATATGAGTCGCAAAACACAAGACAGCCCTGTACATTCAAGTGCCACCTCAGTATACCCTATCATCGCAAATATAACGCACCATCTCAGTACCTCGGATCTCTCTGGTCTGCACTCTTCTTTTTTCAACATTTTGCTATGGCGCGTCGGACAAAGAAACGTCTAACTGTGAAGAAAAAGCCCAAACATCCCAAAAGTCCAGAAGGAGCTCCAAGCCACACAGAGTGGGTTGCCTGGAGGCATTTTGCCAGCTTCGTCAGTAAGTCTTTATTTCTAGGTCATGGTATTATATCCTGAAACCTTCCTACAGTTGAGTCGAACTCGGAAGAAATCGAATTCAGGGTAAATGATACGTGAGCGGATCATGCTTCAGGGTTCTAATTCGTGGATATTATGGGTTAATCAAAGGCGTATATTAGGGCTCTTATCCTCCCTCACGGTGTGGAGCCTACTGATGATATAACAGATGATCAATACTGGATAGGCGTGATTAGGGACATCCGGGCCCGATCTGCAGACTCGGAAGACGTTCGAATTTTTTAATTTATTAGTCGACTTGATAAGTAACCTTATCTCTTCTTAGGTATGGGCACGCGTTCAATGGTATTGGGATGGGGAAGATGTGGCTAGAGTGATAAAATCATTGTGGGCTATCTGTTTTCCTTTAACACGCGCTGGCCATGTCACTCACATACCATAAGTGACTCATCACACTGCAGTAGATACGAGAGAATATTCTCTGATACTTATGATTATGTGTCTACGTCCTGCTTTAGCGGTGAGCACCACTTTTCTACGCGTAATTCTGGCTTTATAGCAATTGTAGGGTTAACTAAGGTAAAAACGCTGGATGAGTGCCTTGCCGAACAAGGACCCATCGGTGAAAATGAATTCTTCAGTCGCTGCGATTTTGAGTATCGCGCCAAGAGAGTAACCGTATGTCAACACTTACTTTCCTAAACAATTAGTGATCTATTTTATTATAATTATAGCGAAGGGCGCATTTATGTCTTTGCGCAACTCCTTTCAATCCAGATACCGATCCAGTGATCCACTTTTGTGCTCGTAAGAGTTGTCGCGCTGGATATCACCAATCCTGTCTTGTCAATGGTGGTTATTGGGATCAAGACTTGTCCGACAGGAGGCTTCGCCTCGTTGAGGCATACCCCGACCACGACAGGAAATTTTCTTACAAGGACCACATATCCCAGCAACGTCCCCGAAAGAGACGGAAATTTTTCCCTGATTGGGACTTTATCGAGCCTGCATCGCTTCTGGGCCTTCCAGAGGACCTCGTCAGGGCCGCAGAGCAGCCAATCGTGAAGGGAACCGAGGCTGGTGGCGTGGTTGGCAATGTTGCAGCTGTCATTGCAGCTCGTCGCAGGATTTATGACGTTTATAGCGATGATAAGACTATACCCGAGGACTGGAGGGACCAAGTGGACGTGACGCAAGCTATTCCGCTCACCAATGGCAAGCCCCTGCCCGCGTTCTTATGTCCCAGCTGCAATGGACCCATCTAAGGCGTTGTCAAATGCGTTTATCAAGATACCGAAGGGAAATATCGTTCGGATCTAATGTTCAGTGGTCTCTTCATTACCATACATCAAAATGTTACCATTAATTTCAACTCTGCTTCTCCTCGCAACTTTGGTTAAATAGCATATAATACTCTAATACCGATTAAAGAGAAATGCACACAAAAAAAAAGACATTAGCGCCCCCAGATTCGAACTTGTCACAAATTAAATAATCCAAACACTTGGTTGGTATAGGTTCCTACTATTCCCTTGCACTCTACAAAGGTTGACATATGGTACTTGTGAATAATACAAGGTGATAGCTATCCAAGAAAAGAGAAATTGCTCCATAACCAGCGAACGTGATAAACAAAACGACTAGATGAATGTCAGCCCTTATGACCAGAAATGAAAAGACAAGCTTGTAGCTCCCCATATCAAAACAAAAAGGCAATGTAGACCTCACCGAACGTCCTACTAGCTTTTAACTTGTGAAGTGAGTATAATCGACGGTTTGTATATAATTTTTTTTTCATCGAAAAGTCATGGTTTGAGATTCGCCCTGAGATTGACTCCATTCGTTATCACTCCTCGAGTTATCAGCTGCAGATCCATCGTCTATTTCCTTGTCCACCGCAGGACACGGATTGAGGCTAGTGCTTAGCTTCTTGTTGACCTTTCTCCGCCTACGTTCTGTCTCGCGGATATTCAACCGGACTCCGCCTCTGGCTAGTTGCTGCGAGAAATCCTTAGTACGGGGCTGGATGTCGGTAGTGATCAGCGCACCTTGGTAAGTTTAGTAGATGCTCGTAATCCAGGGAACTCTTTCGTGGAGTAAACCTTAAAAGCTCCCCCGAAGCATTCGGCCTGTATTGGAAGGTCACCGTTGCCGTACGTCTTTGAGAATATATCAAAAACGCGATATCGCAAGACGAAAAAGCCCTCGATTTTAACAGCTAGGTCCTTCGATGCCAAAACGTTAATCAGTTATTTGCAAAGGAAGACAAGGTATAACCAACAGCAAAAACAAACATAAGAGACCTCCTCCCACTGTGATCCACGTAGACGGGTTGGACAAAGGTAGCGCCGACGAGGGAGCTGGTACATTTTAAACTTTCGGCCACTGGGTAAGTTCCATAGTGAGCGATGACATCTGGGCTATGGCGGGATGGTGTGTGGTGGTTGCCATTGGGTATAAATACACGGGGACCAGAAGGTATAGACAAGGAAGGTCGAATGATTTCAGAAGAGAAAGGCGAGATATATGACGAGAAGGTTGAGGTAGACAGTTCGGGGTGGGATGGTATTGACGATACAGGATAAGGCGGTGGAGGAGATAAGGAACTATTTGGGTGTTTTTCGTTTGGTGGGATTTCACTTGGAACTGGAAATAGATCAACGTTACATAGAAGACCCAAACTCTGCACGTCACTGAGAGCCCATCACAGTGAGTGGAACTGCTTTGCATAATGTGGCGAGTGAGACCTCACTCATAATCCTCAATTTCCTCCTCAATTTCTTTATCGGTGCCAAAGCCATGTACGTAGTACAAGCGAAGGAGAACGACTGGTGGGGGGTCAAGGGGCCGGCGATCTACTCTTGCATATCTTGCCCCGAATGAGGTCAGAGAATCAAAAGGGGAGATAACATGACACATTTACTTTCTGCCCAGGTCCGCTTTCTGCACTTCAACCAACTCTGCGCGGACGGTCTGACCTGCGAACTGACCGGATTCAAAAGGTATGGGATGATTTACGAAGGAAAGGGCGGCTCTGCGAGTGTGATCCATAGGTGCCGAATCAGAACAAGTACACGCAGATTTCAGCTTGAAGTCAGAGGAATTAAGAACCTTGTGATACTGTGCGTTGAAAGTTCCGGTATTTACAGTATTTGAGGACTCGTTTATGGACTCACTGGCACATTGCACGATGGAGAAGTTGAGCGTTAAATCGCCTGCCAAAATGCCTGTTCGCTTGTCCTCCAGGCAGGTGCGAAATATTATCGAACAACTATTGGCCGTGGCAGATAACAGGAATATTTGACAACTTGTCCGTTCCCAATATTCAATCGAGTACGTAGATGTACTATTCCTTAGGCTGTCAATGGTGGCATTGGGGTTCTTTCTAAGCTCTGCCTCGCTCCACTTAGCTTTCAAACCGTAATCTCGAACTCGGCTAACCTAGCTTAGGTAATTCACCATTTAAAAGTCACATTTTCGTGACCAGGTCACCCCATTGTTCTTTCCTTTTCCCTCTTTCCTTCCCTCTTTTTTCTTTCCCGTCTTCTTGCGTTCCCCCGTGATACCCACCCATATCAATACTTCATGGTTCGCATAATCATTAAAGGAGGTCAGGACGTCCACTGCACTACTATTTTACGTGTACTGACAAGCTTTTACGGTCCTCAGGTGTCTGGAAGGTAACGACATCGTCTTTTGAATTTTTTTTTTTTTTTTTTTTTTGTTAACCATGTAATTCGTCATTCAGAACACCGAAGATGAGGTGCTTAAAGCTGCCATCGCCAAGTATGGCAAAAATCAATGGTATGCTGTGTGCTCCTACGTCTTGGCTCGTGGATTTACTCATCGTTGTCGTGTCGTACAGGGCACGGATATCATCACTCCTAGTAAGAAAGACACCTAAGCAATGTAAAGCACGGTGGTACGAATGGCTAGACCCTTCAATAAAGAAAACGGAGTGGTCAAAGGTGCGGCCATCTTTCTCCCGCGTTATTTTTTCTTCCCCCTTCTAAACACAGTCTGACAGACTGAGGATGAAAAACTTTTACATATGGCAAAGCTGATGCCTACGCAATGGAGGACAGTAGCTCCAATTGTTGGACGTACAGCGACTCAGTGCCTAGAACGTTATCAGAAGCTACTAGATGAGGCTGAGGCCAAAGAAAATGAAGAGCTCGGTCTAGCCGGACCAGGCGGTGCTGAAGCGGGTCCTAGCGCAGATGATATACGGCGCCTTAGACCGGGTGAGATAGATCCAGATCCAGAAACGAAGCCGGCTCGTCCAGATCCTATTGATATGGATGAAGACGGTAAGACCCTCTTTTCTTCAATAAGATTAATTAGTGCCTGATCATCCTTTCAACAGAGAAGGAAATGTTGTCAGAAGCTCGTGCACGTTTAGCCAACACTCAGGGCAAAAAAGCTAAGCGAAAAGCCCGTGAACGTCAGCTTGAAGAAGCTAGAAGGTTGGCCGTCCTCCAAAAGAAGAGGGAGCTGAAGGCCGCCGGTATCATGTATGTGCATTGTGCTTTTACTAATAGTGCGCTTTTTAAACGTATTGATTTGGCAGCATGCGCCATAAATCGAAAAAGAAGGGCATGGACGTGAGTAATCTAATGTCTCGAATGACTTCTGTTTGCTGACAACGAACGCGCCTGCAGTATAACGCAGACATACCGTTCGAAAAAAGGCCAGCGGCTGGATTTTATGATACTTCTGAAGAGCAGGCACGGGTAGCTAGCGCACCTGTGGGTCAGTCTCTTCGTCGGCTTGAGAATAAGCGAAAGCCAGAGGAGGAGGAAGCCGAGCGGAAGAAGCGTCAGCGAAAGGCTAGCGCTAGTAAGGAGGGAGCTGAAGGGTCTGGCCATCAGACGAAGTTTATTGCCGCTCGTGATGCTCAGATTCAACGGCTAAAAGAAGCTGAAGCTATCGGCCGCCGGCGGAAGCTGGTATTGCCTGGCGCTCAGGTTGGTGAACTGGAGTTGGAGGAGATCGTCAAAATTGGTCAGGCAGGCGAGAGCGCCAAGGCTTTGGTTAGCGGCGGTAATGAAGCCACCGGTAAGCTTTTGAGTGATTACGAGGGTCTCGAAAGCGCACGTATGGCAAGAACGCCTCGCACTGCACCTCAACGTAAGTAACTTTTATCATGGTGAAACGAATGATGGCTAATTCGTTTATTGCAGAGGACAATGTTCTGTCGGAGGCACGAAATTTGCGAAACATGATCATGGCTCAAACTCCGCTGCTTGGTGACGAGAACACGCCTCTTCATGAGGGCCCCAGTGGTGGTACAGGCTTTGAAGGAGCTACCCCCCGTCATCAGGTCGCATTTACCCCCAACCCCCTCGCAACTCCTATGCATGGTGGATCTGAAGACTCGGACGATAAGTCTGTGGTCAGCGCTACTCCTCTACGGACTCCCATGAGAGACAATCTCAGTATAAATCCCGAAACTGGGATCGCCACCGTTGTCCAAACGCCGCTTGATCAACGTCTTCGCAATAATCATGCGAAGAGCAGCCTGAAGGCCGGTTTTATGAATCTGCCCAAGCCTGAAAATAATTTCGAACTGCTTGTGCCCGAAGATGAAGAGGAGGATGTTGCAATTCAAGATGCTGTTGAGGAGGATGCTGCTGAGCGGGATGCAAGACTAAAACGGCTGCGGGCAGAAGAAGAGCGGAGAGCTTTGGCACGGCGATCACAAACTGTCCAGCAGGGCCTTCCTAGGCCTGCAAATGTGAATTTGGAGAGCTTGCTAGAAAATCTTAACCTCGGTGAAGGGGATGGACTGGACGAGGCTCGAAAACTTGTGAACGCCGAACTTGCTAGCCTACTACAACATGACGCGATCACTTACCCTATTCCTGGCACGTCGCTTCCCGGTGGAACGGTATCATCGTATTCAATACCATCTGACGAAGATATCGCGTCCGCCAAAGTTCAAATACAACTAGAATTGGCAACTTCGTTAGGGTTCCCAAATGCTAGTGAGATACAGGTGAAGGAGGGCCTGGCTTCGTTGTCGAAGTCGGAAAAAGTCGACGAGTCGTTGTCGTGGGACCATACGCGTCAACAGCTTGTGTTTGACGTTGATTCTCAGACGTGGGTGGAGCCTTCTGAGCTATCGGACGAGCAACGTATTGCTGGATATCGCGCTGTGTTTAACGACCTGCGGGACCAGGTGACGAAGGAAGGGAACAAGGCGGCTAAAGTAGAAAAGAAGCTTGGGATCGTACTGGGAGGGTATGAAGCGCGGTCGAAAGCGCTGATCCAACGAATCACGGAGGCCTTTAATGGGTACACCAAGGCGGACATTGAGCACAAAAGTTACTTGCGACTGAGTTCGATCGAGTCGGTTGCTGGGCCTCGTAGGGTGAATGCTCTGAAGGAGGAGGTTGCGAAGCTGGAGCAGAAGGAGAACGGGCTGCAGGATCGACACGCGGAACTGCTGCGGGAGAGACGAGAAGTGCAGGAGCGAGTGGCGTTGATGGAGGAGAAGATGATGGAGGAGGCGGAGGCTATTAACGAAGCTGCTCTCGCTGAGATGGAGGAGGCGGAGTAATTTGTTGGTGTCGAGCATATGTTATTGTGTTTGGACAATCTAATTGTATAAGTAGTTGTAGAGTGTACTGTAGTCTCCTTGCACTGTAATTTTACCTCGCACGTTTCTCACTCTCATTCCCAATTTGTGCACGTGATGCGGATACAGGCCGCCGGGTCACTTCTGAAGAAATGACGTGGGTCAGGTGTGGCGTTGGGCGTCCGTCACGTAGCTTCTCACTTTCGCTTGCTGAGGTACGAGCTTGGTTGAGTTCACCTTTTGTGGTATTACATTCTGGAAATCCTTTTCCCAAATGACAACATACGAGCCAATGGAGTAAAGGTTCCAGCGCCAATAGATTCTTCTCCATACGGTATGACAGAAGCAGCCAACCACAAGGACGCGCAAAGCAAAGTCTTTTGGCGAGCAAGACATTGACACTCCGGACAAACGGTTAGTTGTGTGAAAACCGCGCATCGCAGCATGCTCAAAATGTTTCCAAAGAACGTTCCAAGGATTCTCGAAATATCAAAATATTGCCCTGTGCAAACTAGGCTATTCTCGGCCCAGCCGTAATGCCCCACCACGCTTAGGGGGGCGAATAAATACAACTCTCGATCTCTTCCTGGATCTCTTCTGACCAGTTTGCCATCACCGCTATCAATGGCCCTTTCTGCTTTGTCTCTGATAGCGTTTGCTACGTCCATTTGGGCAGCCAATCTTACCTCTCCTACTCCTCCGACTGTTACTCTCGATTATGGGTCTTTCCAGGGTTTTAGTTCGGTACCTGGTACAGAATCTTTCTTGGGGATGCCATATGCTCAACCACCGTACGTATTCATTGTGTACTTTCTGCCCTCAGCTATTGTTTAACTTATCTTGCATCCTCAAGCATTGGCAATCTTCGCTTCAACCATCCCATCCATCCTCTTCCTTTTAATGGCACAAAACAAGCCACTGCGTTCGGCAATTCTTGCCCTCAGCAGCCGTATTTGGGACCCAACTCTAGTCTCCCAGATAACCCAGGGCTTAGTGGGGTCGAGTTGTATCTCGGGGAATTCCAACCTCAACCCAGAGTTAATGCATCGGAAGACTGTTGAGTGCAAGGCCAAATGGATATGTTTGATGGTGCTTATTGTTTTTTTAAAAAAATCAGGTTTATTCATCAACGTCGTTCGCCCAGCTGGGGTAACCCAAGATTCAAACCTCCCTGTCATTGTGGTATGTCGTACAATTTTTTGTCCTCTCTGCCAAGCACACCTAATCGGGTTAACTTTAAAAGTGGTTATATGGAGGTAAGCCTGATGTGGACAATCTTTGCGTATTCAGTATGTTGCTTACAGTTTTTCGAAACTTTTTTTAGGAGCATTTGAAAGTGGTGATTCATCCTCGACCAATGGAACAGATATCGTAGGCCGGTCACTAGATCTCAAAACGCCAGTTATCCAAGTATCCCTCAACTATCGCATGAATGGTGCGTTCGTAGATACACATACTGTGCTTATCTATCTATATTGATCCCGCTTATCCCCATAGCTTTTGGCTTTCTTGCGGGAAAGGAGGTGAAGGCTGCTGGCGTCGGTAATATCGGACTCTATGATCGTACGTTCCTCTTAAATGTCAGTTTGACTTTTGTTCAAGTGGGAACATGACATGTCTCCGTAGAACGTTTGGCGTTAGAATGGATTCAAAAGTATGTTGCAAGATTCGGCGGCGACCCCTCCAAAGTCATTGTGTCAGTACTTTCGGTCTCTATCCTCTTTGGTCATCATCGTAATGCAGTTATCCTATATCTCGTAGTTGGGGACAGAGTTCTGGGTCTATATCTGCACTGGCACAGATGGTAGCATTCGATGGACAACTTGATGGTTTGTTCGCCGGTGCTGTTATGGTATGTGGCGCTCACTTCATATCTGGTCTGCTTCGGACTTATGACGTCGACGACACAGGAATCAGGAACTGCTACGCCTATTGGGGATATCTCCTACGGACAGACTAATTATGATATTATCGTTGCCGCAGCCAACTGTACTTCCGCGGAAGATACACTGGGATGTCTTCGCGCTGCGCCCTATGAGGCTATCCTGGATGGAGTTTTAGCGACCGCACCGCTGCTTTCGTATCAGAGCTTGGATACGTCTTGGCACCCGATGGTGGACGGTGTGATTTTGAAGAGATCTATTCGGCAATCGCTTGCAGCTGGGACGTATGCTAGGGTGAGTTTGACGAATAATGAAGATGGTCTGGGGCGATTTTAATGGAAATATATGTCGATAGGTACCTGTGATTGCTAGCGATGTGGATGACGAGGGCACGTGAGTGTTTATGAATTATCCGGTGCACTTTGTAGATACTCATGCATGTGTTTGAAGACTCTTCTCTTTGTACAGTTTCAATGTAACGTGAGTTCACTTTTAGTCAAGGTGAAGGGTCAGCATGGTTGACAAAATTCGTACAGCACGGACCAGGATTTTTTGGATTACTTGTCGTCCACGTAGGATTCGTTTTTCCACTTTGCGAGCGTTAACTTGCTTACTCTCTTGCTATGTATAGTTTTCTAGCCGGTGCGGAGCAGTATCAAATCGATCTAGTTGGATGGTTCTACCCTGCAGATCCTGCCGAGGTAATGATCTTATATTTCCTTCAAAGAAAGTCGATCGACTAACAAATTCGTATCAGGGCTCTCCTTTCCAGACAGGCTCGAATGACACACTAGGGTAAGCTACATCGAATATTTCGCTGTTTCAACACTACTCAGACTTTTTTTGTTGTCCCTTCAGTCCTCAATACAAACGCATAGCGGCCTTCCAGGGCGATTTCTATTTCCAGGTTCCGCGTCGTTATACGCTGAGCCACCTTTCCAAGACGCAGAATGTATGGAGCTACAGTCAGTCGTTTATATGTACGAGCTGTCAGTTCTTGTCTTTGTGCTGATGTGTGTTTGGTGATTTTTGTGTGTAGTCTGGAAGCGGTACAAGTATGTCCCTGGGATAGGGTCGTTCCATGAAAGTGACTTGGGAGAGTATTATAAGTTGACGAATTCGTCTGATTTTGTGGGGGTCGACGCACTCGGTAAGCCCCTGCTCATCCTTCAATTATTCTGGTCACTAACACATAATGCATGAAACACAGTCAATTTTGCGTACCACCTCGACCCCAACGTCCCAGCCGGAGGACAGGCAAAAGGGGCAGCGACGAGTGTGCTGTCGGGTATCACATGGCCGAGGTATCGTCCTGAGTTTGGGTCGGCTGGGAAGGTGTTGTCGTTCTGGGACCCGAATGTGCTCAATGTGACGCGAGATGATTTTAGGACGGGTGCGATGGATTATTTGGATTGGATTCAGGATGAGATGGGGCTTTGATGATGAGACTTTGATGATTTTTTAAAACTTTTTGATAGGCTTATCCGCGATGACTTTGAGACGTTTGCACTTTTTGCACCTTTTCAGGCTTTGACCGTTTTCCTTTTCGACAGGCTTGTGGCTTATCCGCAGGGGTTGTTTTTACGATGGAGATTATACTTTACTACTACTACTTTAACATGTACTCATTTATTTGTACATCATTTCTTCAAGCTTGCTCACTTTTCACTTCTGTGGTTCGAAAGCATTGTAGCATTATATCAAACACATTTATATCTCTTATCGTCTATTAAATAAAATTTTCTGTTATTTTTGGATTTAACTTACTTTGACGTGGAAAAAGATATCGAGAGTGCCATATGTATTGAAGAATAAGGTGAAGGATAAATTTGATCTGGATTTCGTATGCATGTAGTGGGAAAAGGCGACTATATACTATATACCAAAGCAGAATAGGAACGACAACGATAACAATGATAACAATGATAAGCGGTTTACGCAGTATTGTACAGCGTGCTGTTCATATTTAGGTACGTACGACGAGGAAGGGCTCGGGAACATCGGGGTTTTCCATAGGCGTCAGGCGTGGCTCAATATATTCCTCGTCGTCATCGTTGATGCGCAGTTCCCTCCGAACCTGACTCGAGCGTTAACGTCTGATACACGTTTGTTATTTTTTAAAAGGGGGGATTGGACAGCTCACCTGAAAAACTCTGTTGTTGATGCCGATCTGAGTGACACTCCAAGGGCATTGCCGAACGAGGGAAAGGGCATCTGAGATTTCTAGAGACTGCAGCATGCCTCGCACACTGTTGGTGTGCACATGCACGCTTCGGAGTTTAGGCGCTAGGGCTAAGCACTCACGGAGCTCATCCTAGAAAAAGCAACATGTGTACGTATCAGCTGAGTATGCGGGGGAGGAAGAAGAAAAAAAATGGACGAACGTATTCGGTACGGTCGGCGACGATGAAGAGTTGTTCGAGCTGAGGACATCTAGAGCAGATATCTCGCACTGCACTCATTCCGATGTATATTCTGTGCACTGAGAACCGCGTGAGACGTGCACCGTGCGAGGTGACGATGTCGTTACAGAATTCATCGTCCAGCGAAGCTCCGGGGAAAGGGGCTGTTGAGTAGACCTGGAAGCTTTCGAGGGGTGAAGTGGATAAGAGGTTGACGACGCCTTGCATCCATGGCTGTAGAGGGGTTTGCTGGACGGTTAAAGTGATGGTCCTTAGTCGATTCAAAGAGCCTAGGTGAGGGCATTCGCGGCTAAATGAAGTCATGTCCTGGAGTGAATATGTGTGTGCTTAGAAGATGTCGTCTGAAGAAGGTGTAGGGAACGTACGAATGCCTGAGATAAACCTTCTAAACCCAGGCTTAGTAGCCCGTGGTCGTTGGAGGACAAGACAGCCAGTATACCGCGCTGGGTTACCTTGGGACATCCAGTGATGTGGAAATGCTCTAGATGGTGTAGGCTAGGTGCGATGGATTCCAACATAGTGTCTGTAATGAGGGAAGAGGCCTGGTTCAGGAGAGTTTAGACTTTGAATCCCGAACTTGACATCTCTCTATCCTCACCTTGCAAATGAGCGTTAGGTTGCGAAGGGTTTCATTTGTGACGGAGAGCCAGGAAGGAAGGATGTCGAGCACGCTTATGCTTGGCATGATCAAGGAGATCTTGCGCAAGTTAGAAAATTGTGGCAAAATGGCAGTACTGTAGGATGGACTGTCGTTGCCATTGATTTCTAGCTCTTCCAGCTGGGAACACCGCAGGAGAGCTTCTAGAATGGCTGAATTGAGGGAACCATCCCGTGTCCAGGTGCACGACTTGAGGTTAACGCAGTTCGTGAGACCTCGGGGACAAAGGTCGTGCAGGTCACGATAAATGGGTAATGTGAGGCCTTTTGGGAAATCACGGATGTCTGGAGGTGAGATGAGCGGAACGGTGAGAGGGCAGTGAGTGAAGGACTTTCCAAGTTTTCGAACGTGCCTAGCAAGGTGAGGAGACGTGGTAAGCGTGTCGAATAGGAGTACGACCTTACCATATAGAGATTCAGTGATCATATTGAATAACACAAAGGTATGAAAGAATGATAACATTACCTTCAGTTTCGCTCCCTTATGCCATGCAAAGATAAATATGCGCTCGTAAAGCCTTGGTGTTGCGAAGGTATTGAAAGCTCTGTTCACTAAAGAGCAAGCAGAAAGATGCTGAGGCTTTGCGATATTCTCGAATATAAGTGGGAGGAACTCTAACGGCAAGTCGATGAAGTCGGGCATGAGTGAGCCAAGTCGTCTCAAGTTGTAACGCTGGTAATACACGGGCGAAACTAAAGACTTGCATACTTAGTTAGTGAAAAGGATAAATAAATGTTCCTCCGAGTCCGCGATGGGGAGTGGCGGAGACCTGCCCATTCCGGTTCTGGCCGTTTTTGGACTCGGCGTGGGCCGAAGGGAGAAGAAATATTATATTATTATGCGAGGTTATCCTTTGCTGAGTCAGCGAGTGGCGATGGCATACACACTAAACGCTCTCTTCGACCTTGAACAACTCGTAAAATCATCAGTTCTATTCGTGCCCTTACCATCATGTCTGGCGTAGAAGACGATTATTTTATGCAACAAGTGGACTCGGAACCTTTCGACCCGGACGTTGACGACAACGAAGAGGACCAACCAGAGCAGCAACCACGCAAGGCTGTCCCAGTTGCCCATTTTGACGATGAAGAGGACGAAGAAGGAGATGTAAATGATGAAGAGGAAGAGGAGGACGATGAGGAAGACGATGACGATGACGATGATGGCACAGGGAGAGAACGGGAGAGAAAAAGAGCAAAGGTAAGATATTTTGCGGTTCAGGGCTAATCTCATTCCATTCTGATAATTCCTCCAGCATCGCCACAAACGCCCTGCAGTCAACCGTTTCCTTGATGTAGAAGCCGAGGTAGACGAAGACGAGGATGAGGACGAAGACGAGGAAGAGTATGGGCGAGGTAAAAGCGTGCTGTTCTACTTTTGACAGATAGCTTATTTCCCTTTGTAGACGAGTTCATCGCCGACGCTGGCATCGAAGGAGACGAAGATGATGTGAACCGGAGAGCAGCTGTGAATGCACGCCTTGACAGACGAGAACGAGAACTAGACGACCAAGATTTGGCCAAAATTGCACAGAATCTTCACGAGCGGTACGGGCGAGCCGCTGTCCGCTACACAGGTGATATGAATGAAGTCCCCCAACGGCTTTTGATGCCGTCGGTTCACGATGCAAACCTCTGGCAAGTCAGAGTTAAGGTGAGTGGTTTCCGTGTCTATATCCTGGCTGACATCTAATGAAAACTTAGCCTGGCCGTGAACGTGATATTGTTTTCAGTCTGATGAGAAAGGCCATTGACCTCGAATACACTGCTCAGCCTCTTCAGGTTCTATCCGCTTTCCAGCGTGATTCACTACCCGGCATGATCTACGTCGAGTCTCGCAGTTCCCAGCAGGTAAATCAGGCTTGCAAAGGGCTCGTAGGCATTTACCCAAGTCGTGGTATCACACTGGTTCCAATTGAGGAGATGGCCAGTCTGCTTCAAATCAAGAAACAAGACTTGACTGTTACACCAGGCAGTTGGGTGCGCATCAAACGTGGGAAATATCAAGGGGATCTTGCACAAGTGATGGACATTACAGAAAACGGCGAAGATGTTGGCCTGAAGTTTATTCCACGCATTGACCTTAATCCAAAGGATGAGGCAAGTTTGGATGGCCGCAAACGCAAAAAAATCGGTACGGGCCCTACGACGATGCGTCCACCTCAGCGTTTCTTCAATTATGAAGAGGTGGTGAAGGTATATGGCCGGAAACAAGTTTCGAAGCGTAATCAGGTTTACGTCTTTCAAAATGATACCTATAAAGACGGCTTCATCGAGAAAGACTTCAAGCTGAGTGCACTTGTACTTGAAAACGTGAACCCCACTTTGGACGAGATTACACGGTTTACCAGAGGTCAAGACGGCGCAGAGAATGAAAACCCTGTGGATTTGTCAATTATTGCAGAGGCTTCTCGGAAGGCTGCTATTTCCGTGCTACAGCCTGGAGATCACGTGGAGGTCTTCGAGGGTGAACAGGCTGGAGTACATGGTGTTGTCGATTCAATCAACCAGGAAGTCGTAACCATAACCGCGGTGGGCGTGGATATTGATGGCCAAAAGATCGATCTTCCCGCACGGAGTGTTCGAAAGCGGTTTAAGCCTGGAGACCACGTCAAAGTCATGGCTGGTCAAAATGCCGATGAGACTGGTCTCGTAGTCTCCGTATCCGACAATGTGGTCACTTTCCTGTCAGATATGTCAATGCAGGAGGTACGTATCTCGCTCTGTAACGATACTCCCTCAGAATCTTATTTCGTCTCATAAACAGGTTTCTGTCTTTTCGAAAGATCTTCGTGAAGCAGCTGAAGTCGGTTCTGGAACTAACATTGTGGGAAATTACGAGTTACATGACCTGGTTCAACTAGAGTATGCTCTCATCTATTATTTCTTGGCCCTCGCTGATCTCTTCAAAGCTTGCAAACGGTTGGTGTGATTTTCAAAACGGAACGAGATTCTTTCCGGGTGCTTGACCAAAATGGCCAAGTTCGACTTGTTCAGCCTCACCAGATTTCTATGCGCCGTAATTCCGATCGCGCTATAGCTACAGATTCCGAGGGTCACGAGATACGCACCAATGACAACGTGAAGGAGGTGGATGGCGAAGTAGGTTGTCAATTAATATCGTATACCCTCGAATTTACGGATTTTGTAGGCCCGGAAAGGACGCGTTCTTCATACTTACCAATCGTTTTTCGCATTCCTGCATAATCGCGACATTGCAGAAAATGGAGGAGTGTTTGTCACTCGCGCTAGATCTCTAGCTTCTCTTGCGCCCAAAGGCACTGTTATAAAACACAACGGAGCAGATTTGTCAAAGATGAATCCTGCGCTCGCAGGAGGTGCTCAGACTGGAGGAATGGTCGGTTCAGGGACTATGGGACGTGGTCCTCGAGACCGACTCATCGGTGTGACTGTCGCGGTGGTTAAAGGAGCTCATAAGGGCTATGTCGGCGCAGTAAAGGACACGAACGGGCCTATTGCTCGCGTTGAACTTCATACCGGCAACAAGGTGATTACTATCGAGAAAGAAAAGCTCCGAAGAAGAAAGTAAGGCGTTTTTACATTATGATCTCTCTGATGCCTATTTATGATGTTTTTTTAGTAACGATGGAAGCTTGGAACCTCTCGAAGGAGGGAACTTCGGAATGGGCCCTCCACGCTCCTTCAACAACAACGGAGGTCACAACAACAATCGAACTTCAAATCCCTACCAACAAGGTGGTCAGGCTGGCGGCCGCACTCCTGGTTGGGGCCGCACTCCCAACCCTTATGCAGGCGGCGAGGGTCGTACGCCTGGTTGGAACCAGTCTTCAAGAACCCCCAATCCATTTGGTGATGGCGGAAAGACGCCTGCATGGAATGCTTCTTCGCGGACACCAAATCCATATCAAGACAGTGGTAAAACGCCGGCGTGGAATGCCTCTTCCCGAACCCCTAATCCGTACACTAGTGGGGATGCTGGAGGAAGCGCTTGGGGAAGTGCAACGCCTAAGCCCAATGGCTGGGGTGGTGCGACCCCTCGACCTGCTGGATGGGGTGGAGCAACGCCGAGACCGACGGGATGGGGAGGCGCGACGCCTAAACCTACTGGATGGGGTGGTGCAACACCCAAACCTGCTAGCTGGGGTGGTCAATCTCCTGCACGTCCTGTAGGAGAGTCTAGCAGCTGGGGGGTTAGTGATCCGTCGTCGACTTGGGTATGTCTGCCTTTCTGCATAATGGATGCATACACTTACCTAGCCGCATAGAATTCCACGCCTGCTGCTGCTGCGACTCCTGGTTATATTGCAGCACAGACACCTTCTACTGGGTACATCCCCGCTCGGACGCCTGCCGATATCATGTTCAACGACCACATTATGTCGGCTCCGACCCCAGCACCAGGAATACTGCCTTCGGAAGATGATTCCAGTACGTTAATACAAAAGTTCTGGAAGCTTATAACATACGACTCACCTTTAAATCCCAGATTCCTGGTTGCAAGACAGTAACAACCATAATCCCAGTACGTTGATACAAAGATTGTGGAAGCTTATAACACACGACTAACCTTGAAACTCAGATTCCTGGCTGCAAGATCATAACATCCGTAATAAACATGTTATCATGGAGATCAGTAACACACGCCTATCTGGATGGCGTGGCGGCAATCTAGAACAAAAACAGGGCTATATTCTAAGCAGTATGATCACCGGCAACGACGCCACTGCTCAGTTCTGCCCTCTTGATTCAGATCTCGGTGAAGGACCCATCACCGTACCGTTATCGTATCTCGCTCCAGTATTCCCTCAGCACCGCGACGAGCGTGCCATCATCTTTGATGGGCCGTACAGAGGCGAGGAAGTTGTGTTGAGGGTAAGGGACGACGACGACGATGTTTGGACGGTAGGAAAGTATCAGGATGCGCTTAGTCCAACGGTAACGTGCGCTGCGGAGAAGATGGTGAAGTTGCACGTATGATCTGGTTGTATTGCAGTACGATGGGGGGCCCTTTACAGCTCGTGTCATGTTAATATCATTGCTTGTTTTCTTGTAACATTTTCTGAATCTCTAGTGCATATAGTGTACTGTACGAAGCATAGGTATGATTTGTGTAATTCAAGTTCAAAATTTAATTTTCTGGTAAAAGAAAGGTTTGCGTTTATACATATCAATGGATGGTGTTTCGCGGACATTTTTGAATCCCGATCAATCGAGCTAACAAATGGCGACTTGCACTTCCTCCAATCCGACAGTGACGTTCTCTGAGTCATTTACACTGCAATCTCGACCGTTGCATCGTTGGCGTGGAATTGAAGTCCATCACAGGGTTTTTGGACGAGGATTCACAAAGGAGTACATTGAATAATGGCAAGGCTTCCGCCTCAAGCGCGAAGACTTCGCACAATCATCATCACTGCTCCCATCATGGCAGCAACATCATGTTAGCAGAACAGTCTTGCATCTTATTAGCTTTCTGACATTGTATGTATTACTCAGTCGTTTTGTACAAGCGTCTCGTGTTGGATGAGCCTCAACGGAAAGTACCCAGAGATATCCCTGCACCTACTAAAAACGAGGCTTCAGTCCTGTCACACAATTCAGAGCTACAACACGATTCAACGACTGGATCAGAAACTCTATGACCGAATAAAAAAGAGGTGTGGGTGTCTATAGGATTTGTGGTACTTGGGGGGCGCGTGAGGATAGCCACATACAACCTTGTCGGGTGAAGGGCAGCTGTCTACAGGAATGACATATTATTTGCTTTCCTCCGTTTGTGTAATTATGCGTGTCCCAGGTACTCTCGCCGGGTTAAAAGAACGATCGCAGTCGGCGTAGGCAGCTCCTATCCCGAATCCGGTAGACAGCGCTATTGGCCATGTACGTCCTAAAAGTGAGTGCAGTTGAGCGTGCCGACATAGTGCATGAAAACAAGTACGAACGCCTGAACAGAATGACGGATGCAACAACTCCAGCACTAAAACCTACACCGCTGTGGTTACAAGACCATTCAGCAAAAGCACCACTGAAAGTGAACAATCGGACATACGCCTTGACCAGTAAATCCGCCACTCCATTCGAGCTTCAGTACTTCCGCACAACACGAGCAACGATAAAATACCTACAGCAGCGGTCATACTGAATTTTTATCAGCCCAGTCCGATATAAACACAAGGATTGACCTACTTTTTGGCTGACAATATTCTCGCTCGACGTTGGTTTCTGCGACGACATGGCGTTTGGTGTAAGATTCCGGATGGCAAACAAAAGCAAACAGCGGGCTGTAGTGTGATGTGGCTGTCAGGAACAGTGCCGGGCCAATGCCAGTGAGCGGCATGCGCAGCTTTGCCTGAACCCAGGCTAAAGGGCTCCCAGTCCTTTATACGCTTGCTAAGGCTTCCAACGACATTCGCTGCAGCGTCCACAGATAATACATTGGATATACAGCATTCACCATGGCGCAACAATCGCCCATGATATCCATTCCGAAGAAGACAACGGAGGAGGTCGACTGGACAACTCCAGTTCGCAATCTCATAGCCAAGTCGTACGGAGAAAGTCCAGATAATTATGCCCAAGAATGTCAGTCTCTTCAGCGCTGTCGCCAGGATGCAGTCAAGGGTGCTGGCAGCGACATGACAGGTATGGATTGCAGTGATATGGATATGCAAGGAACCGTGCTGATCATATCCTTGCAGCTCGTGATCTGTTGTACAAGTACTTTGGCCAGTTGGAACTTCTTGAACTCAGGTTCTCAGAAATTCGTGTCAACTTTCCTTGGCACGACGCTTTCACGAACAAACTCATCACCCAGACCTCCATCGCATATGAGAAGGCGTCCATTCTCTTTCAGGTCGCTGCTACGCACTCTGCCATCGCCGCTTCTCAAAGCAGATCTGACCCAGAGGGTCTCAAACGCGCATTCTACTACTTCCGTACATGCGCGGGAATGCTAACTTATATCAACGAGAATTTTCTCCATGCACCCTCCACGGACCTCAGTCGCGAAGTGGTCAAATTCCTCGTCGGATTCATCTTGGCTCAGGCTACTGAAGTTTTCCTCGAAAAATGCATAGACGAGAAAAAAGTCAGTGCGCTTATATCCAAAGTAGCATCGCAGACTGCGTATATGTATAACTCGTTGAGCGAAGAGGTCAAAGACTTTATGGGGAAAGGTATCTTTGATAGGAATTGGGTTACTCTCATCCAGGTGCGTTTACTGAGTTATGTTTTTGGCATCTGCTAACGTCGACGCCCCAGATCAAAGCCAAATACTTCGCATCACTCTCCCAGTATTATCGCGCATTAGCAGACGACAAGGCGGGAAACCACGGTGATGCCCTGGTTCGACTCACTCTCGCTGAAACCCAAGCCAAGGAAGCCAATCGCACTGCTAACTCTTTTTCCACGATGTTTTCGCACGTGTCTACGACGCTTCCCGCTGATGCTGGCTCCTCGATGCTTGAACGGACAAAGAGCCATCTTGCTCTGTGCTCTGAACGCAAGAATGAAGCCCAACGCGAGAACGATCTCATCTACAACGCAGTTCTCCCTTCGGCTGATGCGCTCCCGGCAATTGACAAGGCCGCAGTTGCTACTCCCATTTCCATTCAGGAGGTGTACGCGACGCCTGATGTCCAAAAGGTAATCGGGCAGGATATTTTCTTGAAGCTTATCCCTCTCAGCGTCCACGAGAGCGCAAGTGTGTACTCTGAGGAGAAAGCCAAGCTTGTACGGAGCGAAGTAGAGAATGCGGAGAGTGCTGAAGTGGAAGTTCGCAGTGCTTTGGAGGCGATGGGGGTTCAGGAGGGACTCTCGCGATTTAAGTCAATGGCGGAAGGCGAGGTTGGTGGTGAGGAAGAGATACCTGTGGATGTGAGGCGGTGGCGAGATGATATTGGGGTGATGGAAGAGCGGGAGGGAGTGGAGACATTGATGAGCGAGCTCGCGAAGCTCAAGGATAATGTGGGAGGCGAGTTGGACGGTGTCTCGAAAGATCTGGAGATGGAATCAAGGGAATGCGAAGCCATGAGGGTGAAGTATGATCATCTATGGACCCAAGAGCCATCCGCGGGTCTCACAAAAACCCTGCGTCAGGATCTCAAGTCACATTACGGAGCGATGGAAGCAGCCTCTGCCTCAGACCAGCAAGTCGTGTCATTATGGGACTCCGTGAAGATGGATATCGGCCTCCTTTTGTCTCCAGATGTCGAGGATGTCTTCAGGTCTAGCGCGCAACATGGGGCACCACCGGCGGAAAGTCTGCTTGATTTGGATGTCAGCGGTGAAATCAGCGACGAGCGCGAACGCGCCAAGATAGGTCAGTACACCGCTGAAATCGAGGATCGTCTAGGCCGTTTGAAGAAGATTGCCTACGAGAGGAGTGAAGTCTTGAAAGATTTGAAGGACAAGGTCAATTATTTTTTTGCTATGCACTTCAATCAAACCTTTACGAATTGACATTATGCACCAACAGATCCAATCTGACGATGTGTCTCACTTATTACTGCTCAACCGCCGTAATACGGGCGTAGAGCCAACTTTGTTTGCAGCCGAGCTTGAGAAATTCCGGCCATACCAACAAAGGCTAACTGCTACTGTGCATCATCAACAAGTGGTGCTACAGGAAATACAATCCCTCTGGAAGAGTCTGCGCGATCTTGCCGGGCGAGGTCCTGGTGCTAAAAAGTGGGATGAAAGAGAGAAAAGAAAGAAGGACACGGTGCGCAGATTTTCTCGTGCTAGAGATGTGTACATGGAGGTCAGAGACGGCCTAGCGTGAGTTTTTCCTACTTCTATTCATCAAAGTACCCGCTGATTGATCTTATTCTTGAATATAGGAAAGGCCTGCAGTTCTACAACCAGTTGGTGGAACTCAGCGGGACCCTCAAACGAAATGCCAAGTCTTTTATCTCCGAGCGCGCTTCTGAGCGCGACAGGATGGCTGGACAGGCGGAATCGCAGAGGCGACTTTCTGCTCCTCCACCCAAGGCGGAAAAGCCTCCTCTCCCCCCACCGCCACCGCGTTCAGATTCTTCTTTCAATTCATCATTCGCATCGTTAAACATTCAAGGAAACAGGGATATGATTTCCCCTCCTCCCAAGCCACCGCCAATCTCTTACAGTAGCCCGCCTCAACAGGCTCAACCGCAGAGACCTTCCTATATGCCTCCCCCACCCTCACAGCCTCCACGACCGTCTTATACTCCGACTATGGACCCTTATGCGAGCCTTGGGATGCTCGGCTCATCGCAATATTCTTCGCCTTTGAACCAGAGTCACTCCAGTAATACGCCACCGTCGCAGCCGGCACCTCAATATCCGCAACGACAGCCTTCATTCCCTCCTCCGCCCTCGCAGCCACCGCAGCAGCAGCAACACTATCGCCAACAGTCGTATACGCCTAGCCCAGCCTTTCCTCCACCGCCGCCTCCGATATCATATCAATATAATTCCCCGCCGCCTCAGAATCCGGGGGAGCAGCCAAGGCAGTATAAAGGTGTACCCCCCGTTCCTTCACAGCGGGGCTATAGCCCCCAGTACTACCAGGGATATGGTCAATGAGATTTTTAAGATGAAAATGGATGGAGTACTTGTTGTTTTGTTATGGGATGTTGTATGTAATCATGTTAGATTTTGTTGTTTGGAATATGTGTACCAGTACGTCGTACGCTTCAAGTTTCCAAATCAGGAGTTTATCTCTATTGGGTGAACGAGGGACCGCGACAGATAGTATGTGAAGATTCTACGTGCTTTGGATGTAAGACTACGAATTACGGGCTCGTGAATTATTTCCATAGAGAATATTCCTGCCCCAATCCTCAGCACGCTCCTCCCATGTGCCTATGCTCCTGAATAAACCTGCCATTTCGTCATTCCATCGAGATTGGAGGAGCGAAGCGAACGGTCTGTGTGTGATGCGGGTCGACGCTGGTGGTGGAGATGGAATGAGGGTAGAGGCGTTGGTAAGTCGGTCGGAAAGGGAGTGCATGCTGGTGGATAGATCATGGTTCAGCACTCAATAACACGGACAAAAAGACGTGATACGAACTCGACGCGATGCTCCTCAGTCCTGTAGCCCGGCGAACATTCTCATCATCAGCTGCTATTATGCGATGCATACTAAGGGACGACGACAGACCTCGTTTGAATCAGGTTAGAGAAACCATAGTAAACCTGGCAGAAGTCAGCATCAACATCCGGCCCTTTTTTCCTCAGACAAGCTGGGACCATACACCACCGGTTACGAGCGCACCAGCAACTGATCCGACGAGGAAAGACATTTTCTGCCTTTTGTATATGCCCGCTAGGATGTTACTGTAGGGGGGGGAGCGCTGAGCCTGGAGAGTCGAGTCGCGCGGTGGTGCGGAATGAAGTTGGTGCAGCGCTCATGCACGCCTGAAATGTCCGTGTGAATCAAAACTGGGTTATACTACAACTCAGTGCTACCGCTTGCTCTAGCGATGCCGTATTTCGAGTTTACAATGTTACTATTTACTATGCATGATATTCATGGAATGTCGATGTTCATCACTGCTGTTCTCATGACTGGAGTTAGTGGTTTCCTAGCACTGGACCGACTGTCTGCAAAAAGCATATGCAACACCCTAAAAGTTCCTGACATCTTCTGTCTCCAAACAGATAGATTTGCGCGCTTCCTGGTTATATGATTCCATCTAGCACAAGGCTCGGTACCAGATGGGCGCTAAGGTGACCATAACACGGTATGTTTTGAAATGCTGCCCCGGATTGTTAGCGACTCTTCTTCGGTGACGGGTCTGCTGAGCGCTGAGAAGTATAGGAAAGTATCGGAATGCTAGAGCTGCAGGTGCAGACTTGGATGCGGATCTTTCCAATTCCCTCCTGTGCTTATTTGTGTGTTCTTTGCAGCTTCCATCAAACATATGCTCATCCGAAATATTCTCATATTGATGGTTGACCGATTTAAATCGCGGGGGAATCACACCCTCTTGGCACTGCCCGACCTTACATCCACCATGATCCACGTATATAAGCCCAGGTGAGACGATCTGAACAAGTTACGCGTTCGTTATGTTCAACTTGAGGTTAATCACATTCTGCGCTCTCGCAGCGTTCTCCTGGATCGCGGGGGTGGCTGCGAATGATTTTGCGGGTGCAAGCTCGTACTTTTTATATACCCTCTCCGTGCGTGGTCCCCCAATTCCATCTTTTTGGAGCAGCTGATGGAATCATACTAGGCTTCTGACCGGAGTGCTGTGCTTGACGCGATGCAAAGCGCGAACATGAAGCGTAAGAGCTCGTATGCCGATGGATGAAAATACTAACTGATCACGCGAGCATAGTCTTGCGCATTTTCATCACGCAGGTCGCAGCAGGAGCAAAAGGATCCAGCGCTACTGCAGTTAACGATCTGGAAACAGTCGCAGGTTGGCATTTCTCACTTATTTACGCTCTCTTTCATCCTACTGACGAATCCTCGCAGTTGGCCAGTATGACGATACTATCCTGGGGATGATTGATACTTTAGCTTCGGAGGCTCATTCTCGCGATATTAAGCTCGTTATTGCCATGCACGATCGGTGCGTGGACTGACTTATAAGTGTGATGGCGGAATGTTTAATTAGGGTTGACAGGTATGCTTTGGGCTGCTGGACGACTGATGCTTATGTCGCCAAGTACAACCTACCTGCCACGAACTGTGTAACTGGGGTTCCAGACTCGTCCATTTTCTACACGAATTCTGACGCCATCGCGGATGTGAGTACTCACTGTGTCTCTTCTGATTTGCATTGTATTCAGCAAAAAAGTTGCGTAGTATGACAATCGTCTCGAGCATATTCTTAACTATCAGTCTCCCAATTTCGGTGTGCCGTGGTCTCAGCTATCTGGTAAGTTTTCGTCATGCTGAACCCAAGTAACTGACACAAACAAATACAACAGACGCCATCTTCGCGTTTGAAGTGGAGAACGAAGGTATGATACTTCGATGTCCTCGGCTCGTATTATTGATTTATGAATATCCATCTTAGCCATGGGCCACATGAATGTCGTTGCTCCTACCTGGTGGTACGTGGTTATCTTTTCAGGTACTGGTAATGCCTCTGACAATTGTTTTCCGCCTAGGTGTGATCGTGCAACCACTATCCGTAATGTGCTCGGCAGCTATGGTATTCAAATTTCCACCGGAGGAGGAACCGACATTTCACTCTCTCTCCAATCCCAGTTCTATATGTCCGTCATAGTTTTCGCACTCACAACGTGTAAGGGACACTCACGTATATTTTCTTTCATGCCACAGCTGCTCTGACCTGCAAATCCTGGCCATCCACGACTACGATCTCGACACTAGCTACATCGCTTCCTACCTCAACCCTGCCAAGACCCAGGCCCTTGCGTCTGGCCAGCGTATTATTTACGAGGAGTTTGGTGCTGAGGGCAGTACTAAGCAGAGTGATATCCAGAGCGTGACTTCGTTCCTCAGTTCGGTACGTTAGCATTTGTGTTTGATTGGTCTTTTATCGCCTGTTGCTGATATCACTATCATTTATCAGACTGGCGTGCCGTGGATGTACTGGGAGGTCTTGTTACCAGGTGGTGGTAGCGCCAACTATGAGGTAAGTTCGTCTGAAGCCGATTATGCATTGGGAGTAAACTTGGTTTTTACAGGTGTGGACGGATGAGGCCTCTTGGTCGACTCTCCAGTCGGAGTCTCTGTCCACGAATCAACAAGCTGGTGAATTTGCGTGGCCAGAGATCAACTAAACATTTGTGTTATTGTCATTGTTCTCGAAGGAGTCTAGTTTGGTCAGGGGTATTTCTGTATCAGTCGTTCACCTGCATGGGTTTCTTTTGGTTTTTAGCGTTTCGTAACGTAGTACAGTGAACTTTACGATGAAAATGAATTGGGGCGGGAAATCTTATCTGATAACATGATTGCGCACGTGAACTTTATATAATTGTATCGCCTCGTGGCCTGTGCAAGTCTAGTGCGATTCGTCAGTGGATTTGTCCCCAAAGCTCCCACAGCGGCCGTCCTCATGCCAGTATGGATTGTACAGTTAGCACCAGCGCATCCACCATACGTTCATTCTTTCCAACCATCGACTTATCCTCGCAGGAAAACTCAAATATAGCATCGCACCCGTCCTCTCCTCGCTCCAGTGCGCTGCCATCGCCCCCTGATAGCCCATCCGAGTCCATATCGTCGCTGCCATCCGTTTCATCGTCTTTCTTCTTCTCTTCAGCCGCTGCCAGCCCGCCACATATACAACCGCACCCAGATCATGCGAAAGATTTGACGCAGGGCCTCATTATCCCCTCTCTGACCCTACCTGCTGCTCTCCGCAGGCCAACTCCTTATGGGAAGACGTTGGGCGATGTGAGGCTCTTAGTGTGGGGACATGGCGCGGAAGGCGAAGGCTCGTTGAGCGGTATGCTTCTTGAAGATAACGAGGATATCGTGGAAGTCGGTGCTTGGGAGGAGACGAAGGAGGGCGCTGTCCTTCGAGCGTCGACTGACTGGATCGAGCATCGCGATGCTCATGGGCTAGAGAAGTTTGAACCTGCCCGGAATGTGGAAATAATGAAATTACCTGAACATGCTCATGACGATAACGTGCGTTCGTATAGCTTATGTTGTCAGGAATGATGGCTGATGTGCAGTGTACATGAACAGGCTCTAACGATTTCGCAATCTGTACTCTCGATCATCCAGTCGCCATTCCACGTTGTATCAGATATCATCGATCCTCAATGTCCGCCATCGGCAGTGTTAACCAACCTCCTTGCTTCGCCTTATAGTCCCCTGTATACTGCTCTAATCTTTATAACTACTTCAGGCAAGTCATATATTATCCATATTGATGGTAAGAATGTATTCTTACGCATCTTCAACAGTGCCATCACCCGCGGAGTACAAGTTACTCGACGCTCTCGCCCTTCACATACCTATGATCGTACTTCCAGAACTGTCCGATAATGATCATCATTCTGGTCGACTACATTTATCGAGTTTCTGTCCGCGTTCTGGTGTAGCCTTGCGCTCTGGACTTTTCCGCTCGCCAGAAACGATATCGATGCTCCGCTTTGAAGCTGCCGAGAGATTTCTCAGGTGGAGAGAGGTCGAGCGCGAGGTTAAGAACATCGCTCAGTCCCGCAAAGACGTGTTTGGTCCCGCTGTCAAACCAAAGAGCGAGGAACCTGTGTGGGATAAAGCAGAGTGGGAAGCCCAATGGGATCACACTCTTTCGAAGGACGTGACGAGGCGGCTGCGAGAGGACACGATCACGGCTCGTCCTGTTATCTCCATGCCTTGCATGAGTTCATGTTTTGATCCGCTACACTTTCCGTCCTTGTTTTTGTTCTCCCTTTCGCTGCTAGAGCCTGCTCGCGATCGCTTGGGAAGATCAGTCTCGACTTTCGTTGGCAAAGTTGCCAACTGTCACCTTGGCTTGGCTATGGTGGGAAGCTTATGTGTAGGTATAGGGATCGGGTTCTTATTGAAATGATCTTGGAGGTTTTCTTCTTCTGCCCAGTCTTGCTAAATGGGCAAGGAACAGTTGCTTTCAGGGAGTTGTGTGTGTGTATGGAAACGAAACTAGTCGCATATTGGTAAAAAAAAGTTCATCACCTGTGCACGCTCATTATCTACAGTGTTTGTCGCTTTTAACAAGTTGTATCCCATAGTTGTATCCATCTTTCATCCAGAGTATAGCACAGAATTATATTTTGTCTGTTCCCAAACGTTCTCCACAGCGCGAGAAGCTGTCAGCCACTAACGACAAACAATGTTTTGCCAGAGCCTGTCGTTTCAACAGGCAACAACAGAGCCAACGCATACGCAAACCATCCTTTCAATCGATTATATTTCCCCGCTTCCCCATGTCTCCTGTTTACCTTGCAAAAATCTATCTGACCTTCAGTGGTATTCTTGCGTTCCCTTGCAATTTTTTACCCTTCGCCAAATGGTCTGTAGGGCGAGCCTGGAGTGATCCCAAACCTGTAGAAACGTTGACAGAGTTGTCGAAGCTGTCGAAGGGGCATATAGCCATCCTGACGCAAGATCTAAGTTGCTGATCAATAGATTTTCTTCTTCTCTTGCGATACCATCCAGCCCTCGATGCTATCGTTCACATCCTGTGAATAGCAGCCAACTAGTAAGCCATTGTGTCCTTTGTCAACCGATTATTACTCACTCTGATCAAGATCAAGGCCTCGCTTTGTGCACAGATCTGTGCTTCACTTTCGGGGTATACTGCCATGAATTTTGCATAGAAGCGCATTGTACCTGCGATGTTGCGTTTCTTGCAAAGCTTGTCGTTTGCCTGGGTAATAAGTGCGTGCACGGCACGGAGTCGATCGAGCTGCCCGCCGCCGTCGATAAGAAGATCGAGGCATAAGAAAATGTCCTCTGTGGTAGTCACTTTGGCAGCGAACAGCGATCCGACGAGACCGGCGGTCTTCACACCCGTTGTCAACCGGTATGTTAATTGTGTGGTTTTATCAACCACCGATTGACATTCTTTCTACAGGTGTTTAATATAATTTATCAATGTGTAATTTAATATTGTGAAAACAAGAAGCACTTACGGTGTTCCAGTGTTGTTGGAACATGGTCATCGCGCTTAATCGCAGCGATCGTTCCAGCTCCTTCCCCTGCATTGGAGATAGCCGGGTGACTTCCTTTATCATGGGATGCACAATGATAGAGACCAGTGATGTACCCTGCAGATGCCGCTGTCCGATCTGAAGGAGGCCTCGCAATAGCCCGTCGATCCCTTCGCGCATATATAGCGTTGTACAATCATTAATCATCTGATTAATGTTGATCTTTGCGCGGGGACCGGCGGACTTGATGGATGTGGTGAACACACTTTCCTCGGTACGCTTGATTTCACTGATGGGTTTAGTAAAATCTTGCGCTGATTCCATGTTCTCTGTCGTCGGTTGTATTTTTGAGGGTGGTGCTGCAATGAAGGAAGGATCCTTTAATGTTAATGGTACCTGTGCGATATTGGTGGTCATGTTCGGCACTAATGCCCACGCATCATTCATGACCGATGTCGGTGTTGGAAGGGTGTGGTGGGGAAAGTTTGCTGCCAGATGATGTGCGTTCATCTGCAGTTGGTGTACTGACAACTGCTGATGGGTGTTTTTCCGGAATTGTTTGCCCCCTGGCGATACGGCATGTACTGGGAGCATCATGATTCTATACAGGATGCGAAGGCGATATGAGTCGTTTGCGTTTACTGGTAAGAGGGGCTTTGATCCGTCAACGCTGACGGCCTCTGGCAATTTATAGCGACGCAACGTGCTGCTGTATGATCAGTGTGATGCTTGGTCTACGCTCAAAGGTCCCGGACAGTGTGTTTTCAGTGGCAGTGTGAACTTTCTGCCATTGTGTGGCCACATAAGTTCTTCTCCAGCGGCTCACCCTGGCTTTGACGTATGTCTCTTCGAAAGGTCCATGTGACAGTGACAGCTGTCTGCCACGAGACGATCAAACTGGGGTCAAAGCAGGAAGAAAAAACGGATGTTAATATTTCCCCTCATACGACAACGGTTTTGGCTGTCTTTACGGTGGCCTCGTCGACTTTTTGATATCTCATATCTTTGTATCGGCTTGGAATCCTTTTATACGCATCTGCCACCCCCAAGTCCTTCATAAATTGGTATCTACTTCTGGCGTCGAATATCGCTGCGGCTGGATACGATAATCTGGTACCCGTTATGGCTCGCCTTTTGCGTTTGCTCTCCCTTTGTTCACACCCGTTACTCATCCTTCGAGTATCGCTATCTATCTCCAGTACAGACGTCAAACATCACTGTAATCGAGCTGCTAATCTGGTCTATCGGTCAACTGGCCCACATCTTGGACATCAGGATCGAATCACATTGAAGGAACGACTACCTCTCTTATCGCCTCTGCGAGCTCATCGGAATTGTCCAAGTCACAAAAACAAGATCACATGTTGTAGGGCTCCGTACATGTAAACCACTACGATAGTCTTTGAAATATAACTGCAGCTTAGATGATGTTTCGAGACAGGATGCCAGAACATGCTTTATGAATCGAGGTCTGAAATTCGATTCAGTGGAGGCTGTGGGACGAGTCTGAGGACTACTACTAACTAAAGTGCTGGTTTAGTTGACCGCTCACTAGCGCTCACTGGGCACACCAAAGCCTGGATAGTACATACTTATACAAGAGTGCCAGCTTAGGCTCAGATATTATATCAAGGTCACGCAAATGGCATCACATATCGATCCTATATACATGCAAAGCACTACAAAAAAATCCTTGAAAGCGCCACAAAACAGACTCAGATGTTTCCAGATAAGATATCGGCCATGCTTCCCAAGTAGAAGACTGGAATTTGGTCGAGGGGAGCGCTGACATTTACAGACGCACCACCTTGTCCGTAACTTGTGTTGGTCCACCTGGAGTTAGTTCAGACGACGGTGAGCCCCTGTTTTGCATGTCCGTATGAAACACTTACCAATGAGTCCAGGTGTAGTTTTGATCCAACATGGCCTGTGTCAGGCGGGGTAGATATACTTCTTTTGAAGTGGCATTTTGAACTCCAACGGGCGAGACCAGGATACGAGGACCTATTATAATATATTCATCGGGTGAGTCATCATGCTCGTCAACTTTCTTATGGGTGCGAAACCTACCGAACATGAATTGGTGACTCACGAGCGGGTCGTTAGCGGCAGTTGCTGACGCCACGAATGGATCCGACAGAGAGAAGTCGAAATAAAGAGCACGCATGATCGTCCGTCCGTTGTTTTGGAGCATTGCAAAGAGTTGTGTGACATAAGGAACCAGTTTGTAACGAAGTTCGATGTACTGGGGAACGATGGTGAGAAGGAAGACTAGAAGATCTGTACGGTCACCTTACCATCTTGAGGATTGGGTAGTTTTCCTCGCCATATGACCATGGCTATTGGGAATTAATGAGACAGTAGATAGAACATATAGGAAATTACCGTACTTCGTTAGGGCAATAGTTCGCGTTTGATGGAGTTGTAGGAGGTGGTATGTCACAAATACGGTCACTGCAAATAACGGGTCGTCAAGCCTTCTAGGATTTTAGGTAAGCATTAGCATACCCATGTGTACGCATCTAAAGAAACATATAAGCGTTTGTATTTGAGTTATGAGACGAGATAGACTTACGTATGGAAGGAATACGCCCATTGCAAACCATCTGACGTACAATTCCTTGCCCTGTGTAAAGAGTCAGCTAACTGTTCTACAGATAGACAGGGATGACGTCGTACGTATGCTGTATCGATATCCAAGCCAGTGAACCCACCCAAATCGAGTGTCCAAGAGGAAATTCCAGAAGCTGCGACGGATACAGCAGAGGTAATTTGCTGCAAAAGTACAGGGAATTCTGCCATTGTATCGCCACTCCAAAGATAGGAGCAGTAGCGTTGTCCTCCAGCGAATGTACTTCGGGTCAACGACATATATTCACAGCTCGTGGCAGTTGCTGGAGTATCGGTCAAGTTGTGCAATCCCTCGTTTATGGCCTGTTGATGTAACCACGGATACATTTTCCCGGCGCCTTCTTGCGTGCCGATAAAGTATTGAGAGAAAGCCCTCGCATATGGAATTGTTTCAATGGTTTGACCATCTGATGCAAATGGATATCAAGTCGAACACCTAATCGCAGAACAAAAAAAGCTTACTGTTTTCAAAAGCCTCTCCCAAAGTACCACCTGAAAATATGTCCTCCGTCAGCATATCTTGTCACTAAGGTAAACAAGATATCTAACCATCTGCTTGATCAATCCAGAAGTTGTGGATACCGTTGGAGAAGTAACTTTCGTTGAGACGTTTCCCTGCATTTGAATCCGCATAAGAATATCTAGCACGAAATATTATATACTGTACTCACATAAGAATTCCCGAGATGCAGGGTTAGTAGAGTCAATAAGCCGCGTATATACTCCGGCGAAAGAATCTGATATTCCTGTGCCATCTCTAGTGGTAGCTAGCAAACCTTGCTCTTGCAGCGTCAGGTAATTCACAGAAAGGTCTTCCACACTAGGCCAGAGCGAGACCATCATCTCGGCACCTGTGAGTTCTTTTACTTTAGCAGTCATAGCTGCAGGATCAGGCCAATATTCCGGGTCAAAGGACCTATCAGATGACGCGCATGAGTATTTCCAATACGTGAAATGGTTGTAGGACTTACCAATCTCCTTGATACTTCCAGTTAAAAAAGTCTGCATGAAATAGTGAACAATTTCGGGAAGATTATCATCATCTAGCATCCGTACCAATAACGATGAGGGATACATTAATTTGCCTGTCATGGAATTCTTGGGCCAGATCTTCTACTTGTGTTTGATTGAAATATCGTAGTTTGGACTGCTGATAACCGTGAGTGAATGTAGGGGGCGTAGGCTGTCGACCTGTATGAGGGAGAGTGAGTGGTGTACGTCAAACCATCTGGTGCGGCATACCCGTGACAGCTGTATATTGTTCTTGCAAGGTATCATAATCGCCTGGTTCTGCAGTCGTACTGTGATATCCCGCCCGAGTTAGTTTATAAGCATCAAAGCTGAATCAATATGCTCACATCCAATAATCCACAACGGTAGCTTCACTGCTGACGAAACGAGTACGTATCGGACTGAACTCTATTTTGACAGCCCAAGTTTAGTAACATTACCTGTCGAAGCTACGGCCACTTACCCATGCGCCCCTGACTGGGCATGTTGAAAAACTGAAGATATCCCTGTAAAGGATTTTCGACTTTGAGTGGCTACATCAAATTTCATAATCCCGAGACACAAACTTTATTAGACATGTAAACCGGAAGAGGAACAAATGAATTGAAGTTGATGAGATCAATCGACTGTCCCTTTTTATTCACAGAATTGTCCTTGCAGCATGCTTGTTGGCCAACTCCATAGATCTGCTCGTCAGGTTCAGCCGTGAAAGAGAATTCTGCAGAAAAACTGGGGCTTTTGTATTCCTGGATATAGTATCGAGGATAGAGAGCTTTATCATCGGTAAACTCAGAGGTGAGAAGAGTGCGAGAACCATTCGACTCGATGCGGTAGAAGGACAGGTAGCCAGTAGCAATTTCAGCAGCGATATTCCCGTTTGTTAGATTGGCGTTGCCTTGAAACCCGACTAGCTGATCGTAAGCCAAACCTTGATTACCACCAGGCCCTTCAAGAGGAGGATCCAGAAGTGCAGATAATTCATTCCCAGTCGGGTCTCTCAGGAGGCTTGCACGAACACGGATGCCATTATTACCAAAAGGCTGCACAACATTGGGTTACCAAGCCCCTATAGAAGTTACTCGATACTCACTTGGATGTACACCCGCTCGAAACCGTTTTGCAGTTTGATTCCAGTAGAACTCGGTATAGAGGTGTTAGCAGCGTATGCGGTCGTTATGACCGCAACGATACTTAGGATGCCTAACATCTTGCAAGTACGCGATGGGACGCACAAACGGACTATATTGCGACTTGGTTTATATGGCATTCGTTGCGTACCCTGATTAGGCGGTTAGAGCGGACCGCGGACGTACGTCAGAGAAGATACACGTGAAGAGCAGCCAGTCTATAGGAATGCCGCACTGTTGATTGAAGAAGTCGTCGGAGACAAGTAGGGGGAGCGTGATCAGCCGGAAAGGGGAAGTTGTTCTTTGAATCAATTGTATTTATGCAAGTCACATCCAGAAACGGGGATATACATAATCATCCTTGGAATGCAACTCCCGTTCGTGAGGACTCTGCTAGGCCACCTCCAGCAAAGCCAGTGCCTAGTGAAAGTATAGAAATAAACAAGGCCCGTCAGAATTCACATAGAAAGGCAGATGACCATGTCACACGCAACAACACATACCTTCTCTCTTCAATTCAACGATATCTTGATCCCCTAACAAATGATCGCAAACTACACACTGATGGGCGGGCCGGACAAGAGAATCTGTGCACGTCTTGCAGATGACATGGGCACATGGTTTCATCACTTCAAAAATGACATCGGTCCTTCAGCAATAACCGGGCAAAGGGCTTGGGAGCTTACGGAAGATAATTTTGTTATTCGATATGACGCCTTTGCATGACGGACATATAGGACTTTGCTGCTCTTCCTGTTTGGATTTTGCTTGCTCGTCTTGGGTAGGCGAGGCTGTTGAGCCGACAAGGTGGGCATTCGACGTCGAATGGAACGTGAACTTGACAGGGACCAGGGACTTTAACCTTGATTGAAACTTTAATGTTAATACCGGTAGCCAACTAGAGATAGAACATCTTACGATAACGGATGTGGAGGATTCCCGCCTCGACACGTTGTCTGGAGCTTAACGTCTTTTAACGAGACAGGAGGGCCGACAGATGTATAAGTAGGAGTTAGCGAAGGCAACCAGAAATCGGGAAGTTTGTGGCGCAAAGCTTCAGCCTGTTCTCGCTCAATCTGTCGGAGTGCAGCTTCTTCAGCTTCGCGCGTTAATGTTTCTACAGTAGAAGAATCAATGTCGAGCTTGCGTTTAGTACCCGTGGCTGTACATCAAGATGTGAGAGCTGAGATGAAGCCGAAAGACAAAACACGCACATTCGTTCGAGGCAGCTCCGGATGTAGTCGCGAGAACAGTTGTGTTGCCCGATAGTCCAAGATGTCCCTTCTCAAAATCATGAAGTACTCGTTGCCTTGCAGCTTCTTTGGCCCGCTCCTTTTCTCCCTCCGCTCCTTTCTTCATGGCCTCCAAACGATCCTTTTGACGTTTAATGTCCTTTTTCTGGGTCACTGCACTAGAGTCTAGCGGAGATTATTCCGGCGAGTGAAATGACACCCACAAAGATCCGTGTAGACACACTCTTTGCAAAATAAATGACCATGGTTGCAGGCTAAAGGCTCTCTTGCACGCTGCAAACAGAGGGCACATGCATCGAATGTTCGCATGGATTCATTGCCTAAACGTTGCTGACCCGGATTGTACGTCTACAGCTGAGTGTGATGAACATGCAAAACAACGCACCCGTTTTGTCCCATAGTTGGTCTTCTGCTTTTCGGCATAGGAAAACACTGAAGATGCAGTATTGTTCTTGCTATGTTTCGTCATTTTGACAGGTATTTCGGGTCTGAGTGGAACATTTGGCAGTAGACAATAGATAGCGACCTGTGACCGTGGGAATGTTCTGCCATTCTCAGCCGTCGGGAGACCCCGTTTCTTTGTTGCAGCTTTCCTTTCACAGCAACTGAACGAAATGATATCGTCCCAAAAAAAGGTCCCTCGATACACCCAGGCATAAAGGATAATATATAAAACCTCATTTTGCAATGCCACCCGCTCCCTTTAGCCTGCCCCCATCGCTGGCTGCATCCAATGTCTCTGGTTTGAATTCGAGCTAGACTTCTCGAACTACTGAGGCCCTCGTTCTTTGTTCCAGTATTCTACTCATCCCTTTTGGACCAGCTAGCCTGAGTCCCGAGTCAGTCGCATCTTAGTCTTGCCTGCGTCTCACCATTGGTCAGTTCAAAATAGCCAGCCAGTACGTTTCTCCTCACGTCTACGCTTCTGCCCCCATTGACCAGCAGCACCAGCATATTCACCGTAAACCAAGATATACATTACCGTGATGCGCTTTCTATTCTACGCCCTCGCAGCTCTTATGGTGCTACTTACTGTCCTTGTGCAGGCTGCGCCTCACGACAGTAACACAAACGCAGACTCCGTCTCCAGAGATACCGATAGGATGTCTCCCAGACTACCCCTGTGGAGTCGGAAGTGGGCTTCTTTCCTTTCTACACCTTCGGGGAACGACCGTGCTTCAGATACCACTATCACACCAAATTCAGAAGCACGTCATCCTCGCTACCGTAGGCGGAGAATTCACCCTTGAAATTTTCCGTAGTCAGGGAAGGGAAGGAGCTTTCAGCAGGGCTGATTATTTTTAAACGTAACTGGTACAAAATTACGATTTTCGTTGTTCATTAGCCATGTATTGAACAGACTTTTAGTATTGCAGCAGAATGACAAGCAATATGTTGTACTAGTGACCTATGCTCATCATATCGGTTTCAAGCGGCCAATCCTACTACGATTGAGGTAGCTTAGTTATGTAGTATGTAGTATGGCATATATAGAACTTTATGTTGGTATACAAAGATTTCATCCAAAAAGTTACTCGTACATCCTCATATTTGTGACTGAAACTCAACTGCCTACTTCCCGACGATATCTACTAACTGAGTCTTGGGAATCGCAGCCGGATATGCTAGCTGTTTGAGACGCACATGGGTGGCCTGTTCATATGCATAAGCGTAACTAATGAGCTGGAATTCGGTATAGGCAGTGCCCAGGAAAGACAGCCCGAAAGGAACACCGGGTCCCTTGTTGAACACTGGTGCTGGGGTTGAAGGTACTACTACCATATTGCTGGGGTAAAAGCCAAGAGGAACTAAATAGGAGATGGATGTTCTGTCGTGTTGTGCACTATATATACTGAGTACTTACCTGTGATGATGGGATATCCAGCAATCGCCGCAGGTGTAGATGCGAAACCTTCACATGTCATAACGAGTAAGTAGGGCTCGTATATGTGTAAATTTTCCAGCGTACCGTTGGAGTGGATAATGATAGCATCCAGTTTAAATTTCTCCAAAGTAGCATCAATACCCCTGGTGCGGCCAAGTTCCAAGTTTTTTGCAAGAGCTGCGTGATAGGTTTCATCCGCAACCGTTGCTTCTGAAGTGATGAGTCTGCGAGAGAAAGTGAATATTGCGCATGTGACAGATTAGCATGAAGTGACATACTGAGATTGGTCCTCATAATACGGAGGAATAAGCTCCAGGTCAGCGTGTTCCTTATTGAACGTAATGACATCCGCGATGTTCTTGACACCCGTGGGGACTTCGACGAGTCCCGCAAGATACTTGTTGACGTCAATCTATAACGCAGCTCATGAGCTTAGGGGTCTCATGGATCAAACGGACGGGCCCAACCTTGAATTCTGTGCTCAAAACAATACTCTCACTCTTCGATGCTTGCAGTTCCTTTGCATTTGGAAACTCCGCTGGATCCACGATTTCAGCACCCAGCGTTCGAAGGATGTCCAGCGAGGCCTCGAAAGCAGCAAGTATATGTTCATCCGAGTCTTGTTCCTGGAAAAGCCTAGGCACACCGAGACGAACGCCACGCAAAGCATTTGGATTCAGTGCCTGTAGATAATCAGGAATGAGGCTGGGCTGAGAGAGCGTAACTTCATCTAGAGGGTCAGGGCCTGCGATAGCGGACAGAATGACAGCGACATCAGCGACAGACCGGCACATGGGGCCTGCAGAGTCTTGGTGAGAAGATATCGGAATGACTAAAATAACCGGATCAACACCAAGAGTCACAGTGCAGTCGGCAGATTCCTACCTCCCGCACGTGAAGTTAGTCCGACAGTTGGCTTTATCCCGACCAGATTATTTTGACTACTGGGGCCTATGATTGATCCATCCGTCTCTGTACCGAGAGAGCCAGCTGCAAGTCCTATTGCTATTGCAACGCCACTGCCAGAGCTGGAACCAGAAGGGTCAACATGTGGATAGTAAGGGCACGTTGCTTGTCCCCCGCGTCCCGAGAAACCAGACGGTACCTGCCCACGAAAGTTCGCCCATTCAGATTGGTTCGCTTTCCCCAAGAGGATTGCGCCCGCAGCACGAAGTTTAGCGGCAATAAAGGCGTCGCGAGGTACGACGGAACCAACAAGAGCATGAGACCCTGTTGATCGACGATCAGAACATGTAAAACTGCGAACGACGGCCACGATTTACCTGAAGTCGTATTCATACCTGATATGAGATGAAACACACAGTCAGGATTCACCCTTCGATAAAGTCTTAAGACCTACCTTCACTGTGTAAAGTTGCGATATTGTCTTTCAGCAGTATCGGAATACCATGCAAGGGACCACGACTTCCTTTGATTTCTCTCTCAATGTCCAGTCCAGCGGCCTGCGACAGAGCACTAGGGTTATTCTCAATGATCGCGTTTAAGGCCGGACCTTTCACATTGACTTCATCGATCCTTGCCAAGTAGGCCTGGATAACAGGAAAGAGTTAGATCGGATTGGTGATTCAAAGACATTAGCATATTAGTTCGCTCGATCACCTTGACAAGATCGACACTTGTAAACAATCCCTTTTCCAGACATGCTTGGAGTTCAGCAATAGGTGCTTCATAAAGATCCGGATAAGCAACTATAGATGTCGAAACATCTGTTTGTTCTGGCATATCTCCGGCCATAGTTCAATCTGTAAAGATGAGTAAGGTAGTAAGCTAACATGACGCATATAAGGATGTAATGTTATAATGGCAACAAAATATGATAAAGCAACTCGACCATAGCCTTGAGGTACAATGTATAGCTTCTGAGTTTGGGCTGCGATAACAATTATACACCTTACAAACAGCATATAACCAGCATACATGCGCATAACAGAGCTGACTCGACTCTGATATGGATGAAAACAACGATCATCAAGTTACTCGCCTTTATCTAGCCTATTGGTGTGGTACTACCGTGGAATGAGACCCTGGTAGCTTGAAGTACGGCCGTAGGAACCCACAGCTTACAGCAACATCGAACACGACAGCTTATCTTGTGAGATCGCACGTGGAATAATCCCTGGCAGCGTGGTACTCAAAAGACGTCCTTCGCTACAGATATATCAATTACGTGACATGCTTGACTAGACCGCGACGAGAGGAGACTCTTCTGCTATACGGGCCTAAGGAACTTGCAAGCGAATGGGAATGAACTTGGAAGTTAGCGGCATGACGGTGATGTTGACATGTAAGTGCAGAACTCGAACGTTCAGAGGTTCAGAGATAACAAATCGAAAGTCGAAATTATGTGCATACGTAGCGGGCCAGGTAGTCGTAAATGGCAAACGACTTATTACCGCAGCTGGTTGTTGAAACAGTGGGTAAAGCTCAGACCCCTTACATAAATCCAAACGAAACACTCATGCTTAATTTACGACATTGACGTTTGGTAGACAAGAGATTTTGAATTGCTTATCATTTCATTACTGTACGACAATCAGAGTATCTAGTAGGATATCGTGCTAACAACGCAAAGTAGATAGATAACTAGAAGCGAATAAAAAGAAAATAAAGCAAGAGTAAATCGAAAAAGAAGAAGGTTAGTCCATGTACACGAAAAACTTGGCATTAAGTCCACTACACTCCTCCAAAAATCATCCCGCTCAACCGCTCCAGCCACCACATGATAGTATGACGATACTCTATCTGTCCTGGTCATAAATAAAACCGGAAATTTTCCTTGACAGTATCATGAGGTTCATGGAAAAACGAGTCCTGAGAAAGATCGTAATCTGTCCGTATTAGTGATTGTCCGTAACTTGTAACTGCGTGAAAGGTATATTTTATTTCCGTCGTGTGTAGTGCGCGATGCGCGAGGACATCGAATGCGTTTGAAGCACGGAAATAATGGATTCCATATTATGCTATTGAGTGAAATAGGCGAGACGTCGGTTGCGTTGGTGGACGGTTCAGCGAAGGTGCTGTCTGCCGAGCACGGTTAGGATTTGGTCGACGGAACGTCTGATGATTTATGAATTAATGAGTTTCGCTTTTAACGCTTGGCATAAAATCCACGATACTTACGTGTCGCGACATGATTATTTTGGCCATCGAAAGAGGTACAGGGTTTTCATAGAGGGCGGCAACTGATACAGATCGTGAGTATGACCAAAAAAAGAAAAGATTAAAAACACAACTGACGAGGAGGCTGGAAGTTTGGTCTAGGTCGCCGTGACCGCCAGCTGACGGCCATTGCCTCCGATGCCTTCGGTGACATATGGGCACTCATGCCCGTGCCCACTTGGAAAGCTGATTTTTGACCCATAGAAAATGGTAAAAAAGGGGGAAGAGCATCCCAGTGGAGGTTGTGATACCAACCAGAAGTGAAAAAAGACAAAGAAGCAGCTATGCTAATCTTCTCAAGACTGTCGGTACTGGGATAGACTTTTGCGAAGTATGGGGCCCGTGCGACTGACAAAACAAGTCGAATGAGGAGTAGAAAAAAAGCTGAGACGGCGCAAGAGACGAGGGTAGCAGTGATACTGGGAAACTTTGCTGCGACAAGTACGCTCATGGTGAAACCGAAGAAAGGAGGTCGTTACTGAAAAGGCGTATGAATCCTGGAAGGGGGAAACACAGGATAGCAGACCCGAGGCTTATGAAGGACGGAGGGGAAACACGCGAGCCAACACAAGGACAAGAGGGATGGCGGTTGACCTGGACAAGTTCGCACCGTGATGGATACAACCAAACGTCTCTCCTTTATGAACTCGGTAAACACCGAAAGGAAGCATTGCTTATTCGAGGCTCTCTTCTTTCTCACGATAAGCTATGCCGTCACACGCACACTTTTCCTCAATTCATGATCATCATCCTGGTTCCAGACTGGACCGTGCTGTGATAATGATTGATGCTGAGCGCGCATATCGATATCTGTTCAATGAGGCGATGGTTTTATATCTTTCAACAGTTGGCATATCTATCATGTACAGTTGGCCGCTCCAATTGCCAGAATTCGCGCAAGTTGTCGTCTAGCCGGGTTTATCATTCTTCTCGGAATTGGAGTTAATACGTACTTAATTATGTGGATCCAGTCTTTCGCATGTGACATTCTTGGCTTGGGACATGCTACCTCCATTCAGATCCAACCATCATCTTAAAAAAGGGTCAGTTGGCATCGCATCTTGTTTTCATTGTCAGCGTCTGTTTGACAGCCCATTTGAGGCACCTATCATTTATACAGCTCGCACCACCCAGGTTTGGGATGTCGCCGTTCAGCGTCATAAATATCATTCATGTTTTAGCGACTCAGACCCCCACAACTCGGCGTACCGTCAGGTCGCAACCTGGCAGTACACGCCATGGTCACTCGACGAGCTCCTGGACCATGATGCCCAAGACAACAGACCTTCGTGTCTTTAGGGTTTTCGGAGCAACCGTGGCAGAAGCAGCTGCGCATGATGTCACGACATGTGTATTCTTAGCAAAATAGTCGTGTCACGACGCAAAACATACGCAGAATCGCTCTATTGGTCGTGCACTTTCAGCTGTTTCCTCGGACTCTTCTGCTATGTATATCTTCGGTGAGTATCGATTGCACCCGGTAAATAGCCCCAGGTTCGAGGTATTTGAGCGTCTTTTGTTTCTAAGCTGTTGGTCTGGACAGTCGACGGTCGATCGACTTTAGCGAATGATAACGTCGTGTTGTACAGTTTAAAATAATGAACATTTAGCAAAACAGAAGGCGACATTCAACCATATGCGCCTTGCGTGTATTGTCGTCACTGTGGAGAGCTAAGCTAACAATAACGAACTGTGTGAAAGGACAACGTACATGATCACAAAAAGCATGCTCCAAGCAAGGCTCGAACTTGCGACCTCAGGATCACACAATCAAATTGCGTCATACTTTTCGTATGAGACCTGCGCTCTAGCCAACTGAGCCATTGAAGCCATATTAATATTTTCTAACTTATAGCTATATTGACATTGAGCCTTTAACCTATTCTCAGACCGCCCACTGAGCCTTTCTTTTCCTTTGCAACGATGATCTGATTCCAGATTTAAGCGTTGCTTTCATTCCTCTACTTGTATGTCAACAGTTAAGCTCTCTTTTTATTTACCAACGCTCTGGGCTACGAGAACGACACTGTCAGCTTCTCTGTCTTCGTTTGGTCTTTATCATACCCCGACGACGCTCTGCTTTTACTGGCGACATATATGCGTGGTTGGCAATGATATAGACCTCATTCGTTGTGTGAAGACTTCCGCTGTTAATCACGGCAACAAGCAAGGCCACAAGCTCTATTTTACACCTCGATTACACCCCAAAATTACTACAGATCCAGTTCACCAAGATAAATATATGCTTGCAGCCCGCTGTTTCAAATAGCAGACGAAATGGTATACGTTAAATTTAACTGGCAGGGCAGAAGGTGATCGTGTATGTGGGGTTCAAAGTTCCAGAGCAGGCCCAAACAGCAGTGTTGCTAGACTCATCGAAGGGGTAGCAGTAAGAGTTGGGGCAGTTGTTTTCTACAATTGCGCATGCTGATCAGAATCTGAACATATAGAACACTAGGCAATAATGACTTACTGAAGAACGAATAGTCCTGGACACCAGATACCGGGCAGGTGGCAGCAGTGTTGAACGAACCGCTGCAGCAGTTGTTGGAGTTGTTGGGGGTTCCATCCAAGTTGGCAAGGCAAGCACTGTTGCAACCATCGACGGTGCCGTCAGCGGCAGTAGGACCTTTGAGCTCCGCCGGGCCTTGATACAACATAGTGTTTAATGGCTACATCTGACACCGAAAGAAAGGGAACTCACAAATGGCGTTCAAGTCAACAGGGCAGCTGGCTTCAGTGCAGCTGCTCTGGTCAGTGGTGATGCTCATGGGAATGTTGAATCCATCCACAACAGAGACTTTCAGAAAGAAAAAAAACATTAGCATTGTTCTTATAGGCAGCATGCTATCACGTACTATCATAAAAGTCGAGGTTGGAGTAGGCGGTCAAAGTGAACTCGGCGAGAGTTTGAGGAGCAGCACCCTAGTATGTATTAAGTTATAGGCAACCACGAAGTCGAGCAGTATTAACTTACAATTCCAGTGCAGACAATACCTCCAGTGCAACCACCAGTGACACAGTTTCCGCTGGCGTCACATCCGTTACGACCCTTCGAGACCCGATTAATGACAACATAAAATTACAATAGGGAAACGTTCATACCCAGATTCTTCCGGAAGACCAGTTATCAGGGACCTAAAAATCAAAATTCCGGTTACTATTCGATCTCGAGACTGGAGGGAAAGAGAGTCTCATACGTCGAAGGTGACTGACGTGCCAGCATCAGCTTCCCATCTGTAACCAACCGATCAGTCATTCAGTTATCAAGAGTTGACTGACGATAACGGTACGAGTACGCACCCATTCGGCTGACTGGTGGGAGGGTTGGCACCACCGGGCATCGTATAAATCTTTATTGAAATATGTTTTAGGATTTATCACCACTTCCTTGTTCACACTTACAGCAGGCCTACAGACATCTCTCTTCAGTATAGTGTGAACAATATTTCCGGGAGAATACTCACCATACGGTGTACGCACAGTTGTTCTTCACGATGAAGGTACGGGCAGCAGCGCCAGTGGCGAGCGCAAGGGATGAGGCAGCAAGAATGAACTTCATGACGGGTATGGTTTGATTAACCGAGCTCCTCGATGCTCATCTTTATACCTTTGGTATATCGGTTAACTGGTAGAATCCCAGGTACAGTCATCTTGTGGTGAATCAGTGGTGAATCACTGCATTGTCCCGTACGCAGCCGGGAGTTTAGTGTGATCACTTTGCACGACGGGTTACAGCCACCGCACACAAGCGTGCAGTTGTTGCTGCCATCATTGGCGCCATCAAGCAGACGTAAGTAGAGCGGACACATTCCTTACCAAATGAAGTTGAATCCTTTGGATTCAGTACTGTCGCCTGGTGGTCAGTTGGTTGCCTGCATGCTGCATATGACATTGATGCTTATAGCGGTGCCTACATCCTGGGGGTTTGTAGGGATAATGATTACTTAGTAGTCACGTGGAACATCATTCCGGTAACCAACGCGTCTAATAGTGATCAGCATCAGTGACTCTGACTACGAACATAAACTAATGCACAATGTGTCTGATTTACATGATGCAAAGCACTGCAAGATATATACGACGAATCGGCCGGAATAGTGGAAGGGGTATATGTTTAAGGTCACATGTTTCATTCAAATGGTCTAACGACTCTAGTAGCAACAAAAAAAGGACGGGTAAACTTGTGGGTGGAAGGCAGATACGCTTGATACAGACAATGTAACCAACAAAACTGGGAGGGAGTCTGGGATGGGAAGTCGACGGCCAACAATTCTCTAAATTCATAATCCAATTTTGGACCTATTTAGAAGGCCTTCCTCGATAGCCTTGATTTCTGTGATCGAGAAGCACAGGAAATATATCAGATAGGAAAACAGGCAAAACAGAAAGTGTCATACGTAACGCAAGGTGAGTACTGTGGAAACGCGAGAGCGCAAAATTACCTGTACAAAATTTAGAAGTCGGAGTGAGTAGAGGACCCTTTCGAGTGGAGAGTAGGACCGCACCGATCCCAAACCATATTCCGTCATGTCCACACTGCCTCCAAACACCTGGCACTTGACCTTCCTCGTCAAAGCCCCATACTTGGGTGATCTGGGACGCAACTTCGGAGCCGCAGATATCTCGCACGACATCACGCGGATCGCCAAACCTGGGGAAGCACCCGGGATTAGTCAACACAAATGATAAGACTCGAGACTTGACAGCACACACCCAGTAGCAAAGACGATGACGTCTGCCTGCAGCTCTGTGCCGTCTGCAAAACGTAGCCCATGTTCAGTAAAATTCTCAATGGAGCTCCCGTTCTTGATCTTGATATGTCCATCAATGATGTGCTGGCTCGTGCCAGTGTCTATTGATTATAGTCAACACCTGAAAACTGATTGGGAGGTATGATGCTGATATGCAGCTTACCCAAGTAATATCCGCCCGCCCTCTGGAAGAGAAGCTGTGTCACCCCTGCTCCATCCGGACCGAGGTTAGTTTTGAAGCCCACTTTCGCGAGACCTTCCAAGATGTCCCTGAGAGGGTCCGCCGATCAGCAAAGTCTCCAGAAGTCACTGGACATAACACACTTGTCCGTCGTATTCGCTACAGATGGCACCATACGCTGGTGCAGGAGCTTGACTACAGCATTTGGGAATGCGCTGCTCAGATGATCAGCGGTATCAACCGGGAAGCCTTCCTTGTAGTATGCTTCGTAGAAATATATATTAGACATCGAACACTGGGACAAGTGTTTGAAATACCTCCAAGGATTCCCTTGCCCACAGCCTTAACAGATACGACGAAAGTAGACGACCTCTGGTACCTAGACGAAAGTAAGTATCCTGAAAGTGAAATAAAGGAAATCCCAACATAGTGATATCTACGCCATGATTACAAAAATCCTGAGCTAGATCATGGCCTGCCAAGGCTATTCAAAATTGCTCTTCCGGGAGGATTATTTCGATCATACCTGAGTTACAAGCACCTACTACGATTGCTTTCTTCCCGACATAATCAGCGGCCGATGTGAATCCAGAAGAATGTACAGCAGTCCCCTTGTAATGCTCCTATAAAGTCTGCTTCAGCCATTTCAGTAAACAAATGATCAGAAGATGGGCACTTTTCCTGGAATTTCGGGAGTAATAGGGATGCCTCCTCCGAAGCCAGTGGCAAAAACGAGATGCTTAATCGTAAATGTTCTATTAGCCTTGCCCTTACGACTGATTTCTACCGTCCATGTCTTTTCCTGCTTGTTCCAAGAGGCACTTTGGACTGTCGAGGACGTCCAAACATTCAACTCCAGAAAATTGGCGTAGCTTTCGAGCCAATCTGCAAGCTATATAAATGGTCAGTCCTGGAGCTTTTTGATTGATTGTAGCACTGCACCTTTAGGGAAGGAGTGTAAACAGGCCAGGATGTCGGAAACCTACGGTAGAGAGTTAGTACAACATGAGTTTAAAACAAGCGCTTTCCAAGAACAGACTTCAAGTATGGAGTATGGCAATACCCTAGAATACTTGTTCAGGAACAGCAAAAGAAGAAAAGAAAAAATTATCATACAAACTGGGTCATGCAAACAAAGAGTCCTGTAACGATCCCTCCACTGCACAATATCAATTAATTAATTTCTCAGACCGCAGATATGTCTCTTAACCACTTACGTTGTCGCCGATACGAGGCTTACGGTCAACGACTAGCGTGGGCACGCCCATATACTGAAGGCGAGCAGCGACCTCTAAACCGACGTGCCCAGCTCCAATCACAACGACTGTTGGAGTGGTATCGACGAAATCGATCTTTTGATTGAGCCTATCCTTCCATGTACCATGATCGGCTACATGGTCTCGTAATGGCCCAACCTGCAGTGATGTCAATTTCGAGGACTTGAGAACACAGAAATCGACGATACTCACTTGTTCGGGGAAATCATGCAAAGAGTCTAGACAAGTGAAAAGCGTATAGGCTTTCCATATCAAACCAGGGAGAGGGACTAGATTAAGCACTGCTGATGCCTTGCCATATTTCGTCGTAAAATCAAAACACAGACGCAACAACGCTAAATCAGGATACGGTCTCTGAAGTGCAGGCGCACGGAAGGGTTCCTCAGAGAGAGTCAAAGCAGATACACCGATTTCGCCTAAGCGAACATCTAAAAGGTGCTTTATTTTTGGCTTTCCATGAAATGTTCGAAAGTCCCAAGTAAAGGCCAGAATATCCTTCCAGAATCCGCCATCAAGAAAGAGATCAGAGGCCAAGGCGGTATCATTCGACAAGATTGCCTTTGAGAACTCGCTGAACCAGGCTTTGCCGATATCTGCAGCAGAAACATCTTCCAAAGGCTCGGTTATACCGAGCCTATCTAGGGTGGGTAGTTGGAGGGGTGTAGAGTCAGTGGTCATGATTGGTATGCTGGAAGCTAACTGAAGCAGAGCTTAAATAGATAGGATCTAGCGAACAAAGGACTTTGATTGGAGCACTGGGGATCGCCTCGTGAAAAGGGAGAACATAAGGGCTATAGAGGAGGTTACATACTTCCCTAGGTCCGGTGGGCAAAGACGCAACGCTAAACCCCGCAAAGGATAGGAAAGTCACGTAAATTTACTCACTATAGATATAGCTCGTGACCTCCTTCTTTGCTACTCCTGAGGATCGGATAGCTGAGAATGTGGGTTTGGTACCAGGCGTATGGGAATCAGAATGGAACGTAGGAACATAGATATTCCTGTCCGAGTTCCGGACTCGGGATTCCCTTGCAATATCAGCTGGAGATATTACTATCAAGCTTACGTCCTACTTGGTCACCCGGATAACAGACTATAACATGTTGGTCTCATGAATGTCGCCTGCCAGGACGGATGACTTGGCCGCAGTCGCATAACGAGAACGTCAGGATTGGATTGGAGGAAGCCATTAACCTTGAAGCAGATTCAAGTAACAATCCCCATCGGCGATTTGATCGAGCATCATGGAGTTTTGTTGCAATTGCAGTGATTATCAAGGTAAAAGCAAGTTCAATATTTTGGCGACATGAGTGTAGATCATGATGCTTAAACTTGGAACTTTGGTACCCGGACACGTGGCTGCGCGGTCCTACAGTCTAGTTCATCAACTCGAACGCCCATGGCGAGCAGGCTAGGGAAAACAAACCATGGTCTTACCTTCAATGTACACTTGCGAAATACTGTTCATTTTAAACCCACACCATGATAAAATCTTGATTTTGGCAGGATAGCTCAAGGCAGGGCTTCAATACTAATAAACTATACTCTATGCTGCTTCTGATTTCCTGGAGTCTTGGTTTTGAAGAACTCAGATGGTCTTTCTCCTGGGTTTGCGATCTCAAATCAAGTCTCTGCGATGACGCATCATGAAAGGCATTGTGAACGTAAATTATCAGCCTCCATCCAAACAGATGGCTCGAAACAAGATCATGCCATCTCTCCAGTGGGTTCTTGTGTACCTCCTTCATGTTGATTTGGCCCACTTTATTCTCATTACCGACATAGAACCTCGCCTCATTACGAGCCGCTCACACTCTTCTTTCCACGAGTGCCAACCCTAGTCTGTTCAGTCTTAAGCAAACGAGATTTTTGGTCGCTCTTATCTTATTGAAGATTCAAATTTGCATATGTGGCCCATGCTCTCAGTCGAGAACACGAAATTAGAGGAGCACCGTGACCAAGATCGTACATTTTACCAAGCGATTTCATCGAGTATGATTGTCTCTGCGACAATCAAAGGGCCCTAAGAGAAACAAAATGATCAATACGCACATTTCACAACTGAATAAGATCAACCTGAAGGAGAGATAAGGGGATGGTGGGAGGTTTACAAAAAGAAAGAGTGTATCGAGAACTTGGTCATGAAATTTGGATGACTACATGAGAAAGTAATAATGAGAAAAAGGGACAAGCGATCACTGTACAGATGAGGCACTGCAAGATAAAATGATGCTTGTTGCGCATATATCTGAATCAGGTCTCTTGAGTCAATTATCACTGCCGCGCCTACTAGTAGCGCGTGTAGGTGAGTTGCACTTTCTGGTACGTTCTACCACATTACATAACGACTCAACACTGTTCTCGCTTCTATAAATTGTTAGACTTATTTCTTGCACCCAGTCTCAGCAGATCTAAAGCTAGTTCACTGCAATCCATAATGGCGTCTGAGCGCACGATCACATACTTCGACATTACCATCGGAGAGAAGCCTGCAGGACGCATCATATTCTCTCTGTATAACGATCTAGTACCCAAGACAGCTGAGAACTTCCGTATGTATGACCTTGTCTGTAGATTTTACCTCCCATTTCCCGGCTTACCTCGTGGCTACAGGTGCGCTATGTACAGGTGAAAAGGGAGAAGGAGCATCAGGCAAGAAGTTGTCTTATGAAGGCTCCCGTTTTCATCGAATCATCAAAGAGTAAACATTCGCGCTCTTATCACTCAAGGGCTAAATAGCAGACATACTAACGCGTCTCTCTATTCCGTTGCCATAGCTTCATGTGTCAAGGAGGTGATTTCACAGCTGGAAATGGTATGATCTACTTGGCGAACGCGCGCTTTGAGGTAGACTTATCACCGAGCGTCTGTAGGTACCGGTGGAGAGTCCATCTACGGCGAAAAGTTCGAAGATGAAGGTTTCCTTGTGAATCATACGAAGCCTTTCCTGCTCTCAATGGTAAGATCGATATGCTATTCTTATTCCCTTTCAACACTAAACAACTCGTGCTAGGCAAATGCTGGTAAAGACACCAATGGCTCTCAATTTTTCATTACTGCAAGGCCCTGCGCACATCTTGACGGTAAACATGTTGTTTTCGGTGAAGTCGTCCGAGGCAAATCGATAGGTTATTAGTTATCTGTCCAGTTTCTTTTCCAATCGCTTTAATACCACCCTCACAGTTCGCCAGATGGAAAATTCCCCCACGTCATCTGGTGACGTCCCAACCTCTCCTATCGTCATTGCTTCCTGTGGTGTTCTTTCCCCCGACGACCCTGACCTTGCGCCTGTTGAAAACACGGATGGCGATGCCTATGAGGACTATCCAGACGATGATGACCGTGATGTCCAAAACCCCGAAGTCGCACTAAAAGCCGCACGAGAAATAAGGGAAATCGGCAACAAACTCTTCAAAGAAGGTCAAACCGAACTAGCTCTCCAGAAATACCTTAGTAAGCTCCACCGATTTTGTAATGTTGCTCATGAATCCTGACTTGGGTCACGATAAAAAAGAGTCCATTCGTTATCTTGACGTACATCCCGTGATGCCGGATAATTCACCGCCGGAGTTGAAGGATTCTTTCGACTCGTTGATGGCTCCACTCCTCCTAAACTCTGCTCTTGCTGCTTTGCGAGTGCAACCTCAGACGTTATACAATGCGACGGTCGCTCAGGACAACACTACTCGTGCCCTCAACAAGCTCGAGTTGAATGCCGCAGACAAAGGTCAGCAGATCCCATTTACTTCCTGTAAATCTTGAGAAAGCTTCCTGACGATGAACTACAGCCAAAGCTTTATACCGACGAGCATTGGCCCGTGTCATTCTAAAAGATGAGGAAGAAGCCGAGAAAGATCTCGTGCAAGCCAGTGAGCTGGTCAAAGAGGACCAGGCGATTGCCACCGAGCTGGCTAAAGTCAGGCAGCGCAAGAAGGAGAAGCGCGACAAAGAAAAGAAAGCCTTCAAGAAACTGTTTGCATAACAAACGGAACAAGTAAATGTAATACAAGCTGATCAGATGTAATCCCGTGCTACGGTTGTACATTGCTTTTAAATACCAAGGTTATCCAAATCTTTGTTTAGTTCCGCGTTGCATAGAGTGGTATCGGTTAAATTGGAAGTACATTCAATTGATGAAAAAAAGTAAGAAGTTCTGCTTCCCGATAGGCGAAACACGAGGATAAGTGTTGCTTGCATCATCGCGAAGTAGTATGGGAGCAAAGGTAGAGGCTACGTGACAGGCGGAGAATAGTCAGTAAGATATATCCTGTGGCAATGATTACGTGCCTAATGCTCTAGCTCTTAGAGACTGGTTAGGGGATGAGGCCGATGAACCCTGCTGGCTGATATAATGCAGGAAAGCCGTCACAGATACCCAAACCTATACAAATTCAATAATCAGTCAGTCTTCAACTAACTGTGTATACTCACATTCACAGATTCGGTCGGAAATCCGTCCAAGAGCTGAGAAAACAACTTTGATGTGTGATACGAACTAGCTACACAATGACCACGCACCTCAAAAGCTTCATCTCGATTTTCGGCCTCCAAACATTTGGCATGTAAGGAAGCAGGAACAACCGGTTCTGTCAGGGAATCTAGAAGTTGTAACAGGGTTGAACCGACTGCTAGAACCAAGGCGCGATCGTGCGGAGATGCCCTCGGTGGAAAGTCGTTTCCTGTGTCTAAGGACTTGTTGTTAACGAAGTTAGCATGATTATCCAGGACAGGAATATAGTTCATGTCCACTTACCTCACGAATGTCAGCAACTAGACTTTCGTCCACTGGAGATGTAAACAATCCGTACTGCACAATCGCAAGCTGCTAAGTGTCATTCTTTGAGGTCGGAAATCTACCGACGCACAGAATCACGGGCATAAGACATTAACCAGTTGATTAGCCGCATGATTTCCCTTGGAGCATTGATCGATTGCCGCCCATTAGATAAAATCAAGTTCTGTGGGGACTTGACAGAACGTATAGGCCCAGGAAGGCGAGTAAGCCTGGACAAGGAGTTTGCAAAACACGTATATTCTATGAATAAGCGACATCAATATATCGAACATCAGGGATACAAATATAAACCTTACGGTATTCCCCACGGACAGTAATGAAGTGATCTTTCCCAAGCAAGGTATGTAGGATGAGTGTGCAGTCAATGCGAGTTGAACCAAGATTCATTTTGGAGGCTCTATCGTTATCCACATACGCAGTGATTGCAACTTCTGTTGATTCGCCTGGTCTTAATAAACCCTGTTGTAGTTGTTCAATCAGATTGCTGTACCGGAGGGTTTGAGTGTAACTTACTGCCACAGGCTCGAGATTCATCCACTGTGGACCTGGTCGCAAAAAGGGTGAACACTATGCATACAAGAGGTCTTGGGCTTACAGATTGGTACGTGCACATCAACAGGCACAAATCGATACGCGCAGGGGATCTACAGATGACATAATGAAAGTTGCGCCAGAGCACATAAACAATAACATACGCTTCCGACGTTTTCAAGCTTTAATGCACGGCGAAGGCGCCGCATATAGCTGGATTGAAGGTATGTACTAAGCGTACGACCTCCTAGAAAAAAGCAGGGGACTCACAAAACTTTCCCGAGAGAGATAGTGGTCGCCTCTAATTTTAACCTGGGAGGCGTCTCCGACTCTTCAAAACCTGCTACTTCTTGAAACAGGTCAGAAACTGCGTTTCCATAATGTTCGTTATCAAGGTTGTCGATCTATGAAAGAATAATGACGATCAGACAAATTCATGCAAAGTGCACATGATCATACTTGAATATCAAACTCGCCAGAGACAGGCCTATGGTCACTCAGGGTGATTTCAGGGTGACTAACGTATGACAATTGCTTCACTTGTATCAAAGGGTTCGACATATGTAAGATGCGATCTGTCCAAGCAGGTTTACGTCTCAAGTTGTCGATAAGTACAGAATCGATCGACGACGGCGAAGAAGTCTCACTTTGCATCGTATCCCATATTATTATCCGTTTGTACGCCAAGGACGAACTTGTAAGACCTGATAAGAGGTTAGGTCAAAAACCATGATGTTGGGAAGATATCACAAACGGTGGGTGGGTGACAGGATACTCCGAAAAGCCAGCAAAAGCTTTTCCAGCACGAATAGCATTCCTCAACTAGATATTTTGAACTCGTATATCAAAAAAATTAATTAGTCTGACATACCTGGTCATATTTCACCAAGGTCGCCATATTATTGTTTTCGGAATTTCGAGTAACTATTAAGCTCCTCACATCGGAATCATCAATGTCTAGTCTATAGTTTAAGTCTGGCTCCCACGTCAACAACAGCATACCAACTCTAAACGAGACTAACAGACCTCCCTATTGTACTTCGCATTAGTTTTACCGACCAAATATATACAGATCAACTTACTATCCAGAACAAAGCATCAGTCTCATATATATTTGTCGTTGGCACTTCTGAGGGTAGTGGGGCTCCGGCGGTTGAAGCTACATCGTCCGTTGTGTTACTCTCAAATGCAAGGCGTCTGGACAGTTCGTGAAAGTCGTAGTTGCGTCTGTCTACCATTTCATCAAATGCGGCTAGATGAGAATTGACAAAGGTGAGCACCGCAGGGCGTGGCTGCCTTAGTGAAGGTGAGGTGGGAGGAGTATAAGTTATGCGTAAGGCAGTAGCGCCTTTGTTTCCCTACATTAATGATATTATCAGAATCATATGTCAACATTGAATTGAGAAACTCGCCATGATCCCCATGATACCAGAGCCAGCAACGCTGGATTTAACGTTACTGAAATAAGGTGCCAAAGAACTTTTGACGATCACCAATAGCAGCATGCCAACGAGTTGCTTCGATGCTAACTGCAAACAAGTTTTAGCCATTGGTACGATATGAAGCGAGTCGCCATAGAACCAACAGCACCTTCTGATAAACTGCGGCTTTCTCGCCTAGAGCTGCGAAGACAGAAACCACCCAGGCATCCTCCTTTAATGTACTGGTAGAATACAACAAAGCTTCTGTGGAAAGGTCTAGTTCTTGAAAGCCTAATACTAGAACATCAGGGTCGGCATCAGTATTGCCCTGGATGTTATTTTCCTGTAATGAAGTTTGTGAAGATCCTGGATGGGTTGCGGAGACGGTTAAGTGGGGATCATTAGATGCATCCAGCGATTGAACTGTGCTGCAATGTTAGTATCCCGAGCTTGATTGTGCTAGAACAACTATCACAACTTACCATTATTTATGGGATCAGAGAAAAGCTCAAAGGGAGAAACTGGTGCTACGGGAGGTATGAAAGACTTCCCTCCCTTTTGCCTCGATATACCACCTCTGACCCATGCTGATAGGTCCTGTGAAGGGTTCTTTCCGTTGACATTAAAGGTTCCGATACGCAGCCTAAACTGTCTTTAGCAACTTAGGGGTTTACCAGTCGAAAATACACACCGAAGGGGACCATTTGTAACTCTCGGTGATGCACTCTTGCATCTTTCAATTGCCGTCCTACGAACCCAATCTTCTCGTATAATATCTATATCACCCATGTCGTCTCCGGGAAGCCCAGCACTCGCTGAAGACAGTCGTAAGTGCAGGGGCTGACGAGAGATCCGAATATCTACCACTTTATACTATAGGTCAGTTTGCGTGTCCAAATCATATTTTACTGAAGAAAATCATTCATGTTTAACCGGTTTCAAAACATGCAAATGATACAAAATATATGGTATAAAAGATGATACATACAGGATGGAAGAGATTTCTGCTTCCGAATGTATGGAGCGATCCACTGGTGGCCGTCATATGCACTCTCCGGTTTGTCTGCACAAGAAATGTCACTATATGCTATCGCAGAAGCCAGGCACATACACTCAAACGAATCAGTTATCGATTTGAGATAATTGTATTCCGCCAGCAGGCGTTGCAACCGTTGAGTGTCTTGGACTTTCACTGACAAAGGTTTTGAATCTCCATCCTGAGACTTCAGGGTAAGCGTAAATTCTTAGGAACGACGGTTAGGGTACAGATAATATGGAGACAGTAAGTGCATGGCCCATATTACATACCAGAACGAGACGAATTTGCAGATGATGGTAAATTCGAACTCGATATTTCTTTCTTCGGTTGAGAAACTCCGATCGTGAAATCAGTGACAATCGGATAGGCCCATTGCAGCCGAAGTCCATCGTACAGAGCCCTGGAGCGATATTTAAAAACGAAAAGCCTTGGGGGGGAAAATGAAGTGAGTATCAATATCTGGAGGTATGGTAATGTGCATTGTAATTGTCGTAATAAATAAAAACATTTCCTCATCCGCACCACTGGATTTTAAGCAAATTCCTGCCCATGATGATAAAGCTCCTTTGCCCATTCGGCGAGAACCTGGTACAAGCTAGTGATAAGAAACTCACCCTCCCTCTTCGACACGGCCATCAGGGAGCTTGTGTACAATCACAGCCAATATCCGCTTGTTCTGAACGTTGTTGTTATAGTCGACCGGCTGATATGTGAGATTTCGCATCGAAGGCACTTGGTCACGGTCATCTCGCTGTAATATCCAGTTAGCCTCCAGGGCAACCCTCAGTTCCTCTGTGGACCGCAAACAAGATGTGACTGTTCTGTCAATGTATCCGTAGTCCAACACCATATGTCGCAACGTTAAACAATTCGTCTATATGATAATGTTGGTAGATTTGAACACTCGAACCTGAAGAATCTAAGAAGTCGGATTCAAAGCTGAAGATGAGGTTATAAATGGAGAAGTTGCCACTCCTAACTCGCGGTGTACTGTACACACAGCCACGGCACGTGCCAAGCAAGAGTGACGTTATTTTCCACGTTACCCCGCTATCACAGGTGACCCAAACCAGTAAGTGGCTCCTCCCACCCCAGTGTCATGGTGCACACGAGCATGCAGCACTCAGCGTTCGCCAGTTAGTTATCACAATCAGTGTGCTAAAATGAAGTACTGTGTATGTACAATGCATGGAAGACATGCTTATGCGACGTGTATCAAGGAAGCACTTCAAAATAATCATCCTTCACATCGCTACGGTCCATGAAAACGTACAAAGGATGGTCACGGGAGCAAGGTATTTGGTCTCGAAGGTGGCGTCAGCCCTGGTATCACCGTTTTCCCGATGATATAAAGGGCCCCATCCTTTCTCAAACCTCTTTCCAAACAATTCGAAAAGTCCTGTTTTACATCTGTCCATCAGTTCAAATCTTCTCATACTTATCCATATTCTCGATTTGGAGGCCCTACACACTCTGTAATACGGCATGACTCGTACCGAGCGCTCAGTCTTTCCCCGTGCTGCCGTGAGGGACCGCTCAGAGTCAAAGTCGGGTCTTGACAAATCTCTTCGCAAAAACGGAGGTGGATACCACAACTGGGGCAGTCTCGCCGATGAAGGCTACCTAGAGGCTGCTGCTTTGGAAGACGAGCAACGAGATCTCGCAGAGGTGACTGCAGGTCAACCTAAAGGTATGCGTTGCACTACTTGATCACATCCCTATCTGATCTCTGCGTGTAGTTGCTGAATCCAAGAAGCCTACTACCGACAGAAGGGGAAGCTCCTTCACTGAAGCAGAAAGAGAGAGTGCTAGACAGTTCAGGAAAATGGCCCTCAAAGGGGAAGGTATAGTAATCTATTTTGGTCATTGATTAATCCGATTTCATTGTCTTTAATAACAGATATTGATTTATCGGCCATCGCACGCACTTCCTCTGCTGTTTCCACCTCTCCGCCAAACAAGACCCCCGTTGTCAACGGTGCAGAAGTAAGCGCCACAGTATGAATGCATGTTGTACATTTGCTAACCATGTATCTATTGTAAAGACGTCTAGCGTCAAGTCCGCTTAATTGTCAAATCTGGCGAGCTATCATAGTCCAAACGTGTTGTATTTCTTTAGTCCATGTATGTATTTTGTAAGCCACACGACGAGAAGTTAGGAGAAATCATATGAGGCAGTTCTGCGCGATCATCCCTAGCCCAGACCTTGATATATATAGTGAAACCAATATTTAGAGAGAAAATACCTCCCTGACGAGTTCTGCCTTTGAACAACGTGTGGGACGTGACCTACATTTTGGGCAAAGTTCCTTGTCGAACAGCTTTTCTCGAGCCCCTGCAAGAAGAATTGACGTCACTAAACCCAGCTGCTCTGCCTCAGCTACAGTCAGCGATTCTTTACGTGTGCACAGTGCTTCGTATGCAGGAGCAAGCCATGTCTTGACATGATGTTTTTTTGCTAGAACAATCTGAGAAACAGGGAGCATAGGGGGTATGGATTTCTCTATCTCTTCGATAGCTCGCTCACGAATCCCGTCCATGCTGTAGCGGGAGGAGATGGACAATAGAGAGATCCATTCGTCCAGAGAATCAAGCGGTTTGCCGTACAAACTGTGACATTGATATTTCAGTACCACGATACGATAGTATCGGTATTGTGTGTCAATAACATATATTCATTTAACGAACCTATTATAGAAGAAATTCAAAAGGCTTTCGAATTCCAAACGAGTTACTTCCGGTAGGAAAATAGGCTTGTCATCTGACTCTCCTTCTGGGCCTTCTTCTGTAGGAGGACAAGAGAACATAGACCGAAACACATCGGATTCTCGCTGTAGAAAGTATCGATGCACCTTAAAGAGCACGCCATCCACCTGATGAGCATCACCAAATCAGTCTGGTCACAATTAAAAATATCAAACAGTTTTACCAGGAATATGGACATAACATCTTGCATGAAAAAGGTTGGGTGGTATCGATTAGTCTGAAGGGCGGCTCGTGGTATCAGAATTGAGAGGGCACTGTTTATGGAGTCAACAGGGCTACCAACCCCGGGCGCATGGCCGAATGTGCTCGCGTGAGGAGGTAAAGATGTGTTTAGAGAAGGCGCCGAAGAGCTCAAGGATGCATTGTAAAGATGCTCTGACCCATTCGAACTCACGCTGGACGCCGTGGGCTCATGAGATTGATACTGAGAGCTTGGAAGTGGTAGACCTGAAGCAAGTGAAAGAGGAAGTTGATTCCAACTCATTCTTGAAAGTTGCGAGGGTGGACGAGGTAAGATTTCTGTTAGGTCAGAGGCAAGACTGATATATAGCTTGTGCACATGTGTAAGTCGCATGTCCTACATCCTGGATAATTCATTAGGGAAGCAGATATAAGCTGAGATATCAAACTTTGTCGAATGGAGGCAGCTTGCAGCTAACACGAGGACGTTTGTTGTCATCTAGAAGCAAGGGAGTTACATTTCCCCACTGCGCAAAACGTCCTATCTCAGTGGAAGGGCACTACAGAAAAGGCCAAAGACATCAGCAACATGTGAAGATATATGTGATCGACAACTCCAGGCGCTCGATGATCGGTAGCTCATTTCCGATGTCGCGTGCTTGCGCCAATACTCACGCAACTTGTTCGAGTCACTTGTTCTAATAAGACAGCGTACATCGAGGTAGACAACATCATCCCGAAGAGAGGTTGAATCAGATGCAGAATGATATGTTCATGATGCTGGGTGAATAAAATTAAGAATTTTAATACAAATGAAAGTGTCGCAAAATAAACTGATGCCGAGGAGCTCCTTTGTCGCCAAAAGAAAGAACGGATAACCTAGATTGAGAACTGGTGTGACTTTAGCCTTGTGCCATCATGCTATGAAGACCTCGCCTAGTCTTGTGTAGCTCGAGCATGTACAAGCGTGTGCCAAGTGAATGGCGGCAAGCGTGCAGGGGCATCCATTATTCCAACGAATGCGATCTGTTGGCGATGCAGTCATGATCTGTCAGGTATACAAGGAGACTAAGGCCATCCGACCACCCAGCCTCCACGCTTTCAGATAGGTGGTCTAAATCGAGGTGGGGGAATATTCGATGTTGAACAACAAGGCAGTCTGACAATGGCTGGGGAAGACTTGAGTGCATTGCTGCGGTTGTGACCAAGAACGTTGTCCCGCTGAGGTCCGCATAAAAAATGTCCCGAAGATCATTCTGTCGCGCGCCGGCAAGGTCCGTAATCACTATCGGACGAGAAAAGAACTCTGAGTGATGCGACACATCTTAGTGTTTGTCAAACATCACGGGCATGCGGCCTACCTTGGTCCTGAACCCCTAGCAAATGACGTGGGGGCATGTAGGTTTTCCAGTACACGATATGGACATTCCCCGCAAATGCCGTATCTTCTAGTTTCGAGTGCAGGTAAAACAGTGATGGAACAACGCCGCCTTGATGAAGCACACCGAAAACAGCGGACAAGACAAAGTTAAAAAGAACCCATGATACCTGTTAAAACGGAGAATTAGCTTACGGTAGTACATTCACCCGGGACCTGGAAACTTGCCCAGAACAACTTTCCCGCACGGACTATGTTGCCGTGATTTACAACAAGCACAACAAATGGAAGTAAGAGGGGAATGAGGAACCGGGGTTCTTGATGGGGCTGGATCGATAGCACGGCCAGTGAGATAAAAATGATATAGACAGCAGCTACATGCAACACAATATCAGCGAGGTCACAGTGAATTCAAAGATGATCTGGTACTTTGGTTGACCACAGTTGTTGCATCGTCAAGCTTGTGCCGGGAATTGCGATCGTATAGTGCACCGAAGGCAAGCCACACCATACTTGGGCCAATAATCATCGGAAGATTGACGAAGATATGTAACCATCGGGGATGTAGCCCGTGCTCAGCTAAGTTGTCCGGAGAAAAGTTGTAGAGCAAAAAGTTCAAAGGAGTAATAGTGATACTCGTGAGGCCTCCACGGAAATAAATAGAATCAACGGCGATGAATGCAACGGCGGTCAAGACAGCGGTGACCAAAGGAGGAAATAAAAGTTGGACCCATAAATACCCCAAACTATTACTTTGTCGCGATTTGTAGGTGGTGTTCTGCCGCATAGTCCAGAGTATTACTTGATATGCTATCGGCAGCCCAAAGACAAGAAACGTGACTCTTGTGAATATCCCAGTAACAAAAAAGAATGCCAGGAGGTTGAGTTGACGTCTCTAAGTGCCATACACAAAATGTTCAAGATTCCTTAGCCAGATGAGTCTGTAACAAAGCTCACTTTTCGATCCAGCTTGTTAGCAGTGCGAGCAACAATACTACGCAGCAAGACAAGACATATTGCCAAAATTAGGGCTTCAATCGAGTTCGAAAATGGTCGCACTTGGAATGTATGCAAGACATGCGAAGAGGCTATGAGGATAAGCCCATGACGTCGCTGTGCTGGTTGGGTTATCAAGGCGGCAGCGCAATAATCTGTGGGTTAAAATTAGTTCAGTCAGATGTACCATAAAGTAAACATGCCAACCAATTAGTACGGACAAGCCGAAAAAAGATAGACGTTCCAAACGAAAGATAAGAGACGGGACAAGAGATGGCGACCCTTAGGACAACATGTACCGTAAGATGGCGAAGAGTAGAAGAGGCACATCAAGGTACTTCACCGCCGAGCAGAGCTTTCGCGAACCAGAAAGGTAACCCAGTAGTGACGAATGGCGGTACGATGGAACGTATAGGAGACTTGAAATCCCACTCCCAAGTCTGCAAGGAGTGATATCCGAGGATACTACCTTTCTGGACTGTTAATTCATGGACTCATCAAGGAAAACCCAATTTAAAAAATACCAGCTAGGACCTCTCCATTCTGAAAATGTTCGTCAGGATGTATGTAGCCCGTCCCAAAGAGAGCAAAACATATGCGAAGTAGCAAAAGGCAGATGTAGATTCCTCTGAACGCACCATTGCTGAGGTGCATCTAGACTAACTTAACGCTGCAGGGAAAGAGGGACATAGAAAATGCCACGCGAGCTGTTCCCGTGACGCACGGAGTTTGAAACGCATCTTGACCTCGAACATTTATCGCTGGTATAGCATGGTTCGTTCGATGGCCTTTTCACCAGTTTATCATCGCTAATCTCTGCTCATATCCTACCTCGTTGCACGACAAATCGAATGTTATAATGCTTGATTGCAATATTCTCCTGCTTTGGTGTCGATAATCTCGGTGTTCACTTCCACACCAGGCCTCCTTACATTTCTGTTCCGAATGCAACAATCTCCTGTACCCAAAGGCCGACCAGCAACGTCGTATCATGGTCTATGCTTGCAGAATATGTCCTTACGATGAGATAGGCGAAAACAAGTGTGTCTATCGCAACGATTTGTTGACTGTAACGAAGTGAGTGTGCTTACCAATGATGGAATCGTAATCTTCCAAACGATGCACGACTGTTTTGCTCCTCTTGGGGCTGCTGGATGTGGTATACATATTGAGGCTTGTGCTGATTCGCTTGGATAGGGAGCAAGTAGGAGTTACTACAGATTTAGGTGCTGACCCTACTTTGGTATGCTCTCCGTTTTTGCCCCTAATGTATGCTAATGGGGTGGCTACTAAAGGCGCATTCAAATATACCATGCCCGCAGTGCGGTCATGAGGAGTATGTTCTTACTTATATCTCTAAAATACTTACCTCATTCTATCTTCGTTTCTAGTGCCGTTTTATATCAGGACCAGTCAAAGCGAAAGGAAACTCGCATGATATTATTCTTTGTCTGCACAAAATGCAATCATAGCTTCACGGATCCGACGCTACCACTGGACAATAGACCGGATACATAATATGGTAGTGTCGACTTGATATTAAAATACAGAATTTCAATATCATGAAATAAATGGTCATGGTGGCCAATAATTGTGAATTCAGTAAGCTTCTATTCCTTCCGTATGCTTTCGCACCAGAACAAAACTTTGTTGGTGGCCCCGTCGACGAGGTCTTGGTATCCGATATTCTGACTAGGAATGAACAGTCCACAGTGAGCCGCGACTTCGTCTTCAACGCCAGCTATCTCTACACTTTCCCACTTGTCCCAGCCACCGAACCCGCTTGCAAAACCTTTGGGTAGAACGACAAAGTTTCGACTTATTGCAAGTTTCTTCTCTCTCTTCAGTCTTTTCTCATGCTCTTTCTTGGCCTTCTTCAACGCTTTCTTCTGTTCCTTGTCGTCCACTTTCTCCGCATTTTCACCGACTGGAGCATCCACATCGTCGGGCGACCCCAATATTCCTTGACCCTGAGGAGAATCACCTGCGACGACGTCGGCTTCCATATCTCCTGTGCTAGTGGGCGTGGGCATAGCTCCAGCAATGGCCACGTCTGGGGGGTCACTCGTAACTTCTGCCTGTTGTGGTTGCGCTCCCCTAGGTTTAGTCCGAGTCCAATAGTTAGTCCATTGTCCCCTCCACTTCACGAGCCGCGCATACCGCTCATGCAGGCCAGAAGGATCAAACATGCAGGAACCAAACTGGAAATGTTCAATTATCCATGTTTTACCTGCATCTACAGGAGAGTCAGAGTGTTTGTTCACCCAGCGGATAGCTGGATGAGACACTGTACGATCCACGTACGGCGTCACGCGTGCAGTGAACTGAGATAGAAATGTGGATGGTGTGTGACTTGGAGATGGGGATGAGGATGGTCCCGGAGGAGAATGCGGGAGCGATCCACTCTCCCGCCGCCATTGGGATGCTAAACGGCGACAGTAAATGAAATTTTGTTTCGGATAAAAGATACAAGATAACACGATGATAACGCACGAGATAGACGCCCTTTAAATGTGCTCCAGTCATCTGTTACCCCTTGATCTACGATGTGCACCTGTTCCTTGTCATTCATCGATTCGTCCGTTTGCTGAGGAGTGGGCCGGGTTTCGCTCTCCGATAGCTGGTTCTTATTATCCTTTTTTGAATTGTCAGGGAACAAGGATGCTATACCACTAATAACAACATGGGGGTGCATGCCCAGGAAAGGTGTATCGAAAGCAATCATGCCAATGATGTGCTGAGGCCTCGAATTCTGAACGACTGATGGGTGTGTTGCGGCATCAGCAGCAAGGAGGCCCCCCATGGAGTGTCCGAGGAGTATCACATAGCCAGGGGGCTGAGTAGAAAGCCTAGAATGATGAGGAGTTGTCAGTGCTGAATATAAACCTTTACGTTGAAAGGTACCCGTCCGAAAAAGCAGGTTGACTGATGGAAAAAGAAGTCAGGACTCACCATTCCAAGAAGTTCTTCGTAGCGTAAGAAATCGGCTTGACACTCTTGTAAGTCGGATACAAGCTGCTCTGAACTCTAAAGTGGGGTGGCATTCGAGCTGCTAAACTTGCTTGCAGATGGGTCGGGAACGACTGGTTTGAGATATCAGTATGTCAGAAGATATCGAAACAACCACCATTATTGACAGATGTTCGATATCATAGACTCCTGCGGTGTTCCGTCGTTACTCACCTGAAAAGTACTATCGTTGCCTACACGAATATAATCAGTATGAAACCCAACTATTCAAAAGCACCGCCCACGAACCTTGAAACCCATGGATGTAGATAAGATGAATGATAGTTTGAGTCATCCTGCCTTGCGACGGGTTAGATTACACGAGGATCTAAGCCAATGCATGCGTGGATAATAATATCGTGACTTTGCTAGAAGCCGTGGGCTCATGGAACAGAACCGTGACGGATGTGACCCCATCATCATGATGACCAGAAGAGTCACATTGTAGGAGTATATCTTCTTTCGAATCCTGGAGCTCCACAGAGCTTGCTAGAAGAAACTTGCACTTAATGGACACATGCTAGCTCAGCATCAACAACATTGTGCGTGGTGCAGTAAAAGAATACAAATCAACCACAGAAAGTTACTGAACAACTTCAGCTATACCTCGATCATGACACAATCGACCATCAGGGTTAAAAACCGTCGAGGATGACAGCGTGTACGACGAATGCTACGGAGAAAATATGATCAAGAAGATCAATATGCCGTACCTTGCTTGGTACCTCGGTCTTATCCTTCAGGATGACGTGTGGCAGGTGGACCTTTGAGAGCGTAATCGCGTTGACAGATTCCCAGACTTGACTTCGAGCAACGCCCAACGAATGTGAGTGCCCATCATTGGATTCTGTGTTGAATGAAATATCAAGGAAGATGAGTCTGTGCGTGCGTGATTTAAAGTCAGTGCTGAGTAAATTCTCATCCATCAAGTGAACTCCAAGAAAACTATGGTAACTGATGCGCAGCGCAGTGACGGGAACGTCGGCATCCGTATATCAAAACGAGACATAGCGAACTTCTTCTGCATACGACTGGCGTCTCCACAACTTGAAGCGACCGCTTCCCGCTTCGGTCTCAGGCGAAATATCAGTGAATAATCTTCCAGTAGGACTGAGGTACTTTTTTAAAGAAATTTGAGCGCTCGAAATGTTCCATCTTAAATCTATACTTAGATGGACCTGACAATGAGCAAATACCTAACGCGCTCGGGGCGATGCTGAAGCCCAAAGGTCTGGACAAAGGTCTGGAAGGGCGTATGTTCAGAATGCTGTTCTGCGGGACAGAGCAGCCCGTTGGATCAAGTCATGTTGAACCTGAATTTGAGCGCGTTGGTTCAATGAGGATATCTTACGATAGACCTTGGCGAGTGTCATTGGTGGGAGGGGAGCAGTGTGATAAAAAAAAGGCTCTTCGGCCCATCATGAAAGAACGCATACGTACCGTAACTCCACTAGCACGTTTTCGTTCATGTCTTCGACTGATCAAGCGCGCGGGCCTGAGAAATGTGCAGATCAGAAACATTTGCAGATAAAAGAATGTGCAGCACTGAGTTCGGGTACTGGGAGGTGCAGGTGAGCTGAAGATAACTACATGCTATGAAACGCGAACCTATTACTGTACAAGGATCACTTGGTTGTTGTGATGAGAGATTGTCCAGGACCGCGGTGTGACAAGTAGTGACACATATATGACAGTGATATATGCGGACTAATCGGAGCTTCGAATTCTTTAGGGTTCTCCGTAAATGCGGTTGGTATCCGATCCTTCGCTTAAGCGACGATATATAACCCAGCATTCTTCAACTACTTCTCAGTTTTCCCGACTTTCCTTAAATACCGTTCGTTTTTTCGTCACCTTCACTTCACCACCGGTTTCGCGGCTTTAGAACCTATCTTCAATCTTCAATCACAATGAAGTTCGCATACGTTTTCGCCTTTGTCGCTGCCGCTGCCACCACCGCTGGTGCTACTTACACCGGCGAGACTAACGCCAACCGCATGGCTCGTGGTCTCCCTCCCTTGCCTCCCGTCCGCCGCGCGACCCCGGCCTCCCGTAGGCATCTCATCATTTTGACGAGATGCAGTCTCTTATTTTATCTCTAAAAATTTACAGGTGCCCGTCGCAGCTCTCCCTCCGGTTCCCCTGGCGGTGGTCAGTGCAACACCGGTCCCGTTCAGTGCTGTGACAAAGTCCAGAGCGCTAACGAAGGAATTGTCCCTGAGCTTTTGTCTCTCCTCGGTCTCGAGGGTATCAGTGATGACACCCAAGTTGGTCTCACCTGCAGCCCTCTTTCTGGTGTTGGTGTTGGCGGCGGCTCTAAATGGTGTGTTGTTCTTTGTTATCAGCTTTAGACGTTAATAACTTTTTTCGCTTTCACAGCTCTCAACAACCAGTTTGCTGCAGTAACAACAGCTTCAACGGTCTCATCAACATTGGATGCTCGCCCAGTATGTATCTTGTCTTTCTCACATGCTGTATAATTTTCTCAACGTTCTATTACAGTCAACATCAACCTTTAGACGCCTCGCACGCATGATATCAACGTGCTTCCTAAACCTTCCGGTCGTTACCTCGCTACCCTTGATACCATAACGTTTTTAGCAAAAATCGTAATAACCGATACCATTGGTTCTCGGACTCCCCTTTGCCTTCTTTTTCCGGAGCCATTTCTACACGTCGCTTTATCAGTTTACCTTATTTGTTGCGTTTTCTCCACTCCCACACGTTTCTTTTATTGCTGCAGTAGATGATCTGTTTTTTTTTGATTGATGCTACTTATCGCGGTATATGAAAATTGGAGTGGGAACATTTTTGCACGTGGCTACATTAACATGCAACGCAATGATAGGTTCGCGTGTTTATGACTTTCAACTTGTGCTCCTTCTCGAGATCATTGAAACTCGTATATTCGTATGTTGGTTGCTTCCTTGGCTTATCTTACAATCAGTTGATTGATTGAGAAGTTGAAATCGATTCCGTGTCTGTATATGTACTTGGTTGAAACGATCTTTTGAATTGCACCCTGGGTTCATTTCATTGACAGTTCACCGCGCGTTCATACACGCACAGGCCTCGTTATCTCGCAACCGCATCTATCATGTCAATAAGGGTATCATCGCTTGACAACGTTATTGCGGCATGTTCAGAAGTCAGATGGAGGTTGGTGCTATGTTAAATCAAATCCACGCTGAACCTTTTCGCCAGAACGCCTTGGAGGATTACTGCAGTCCCACTCGGGAGTCTCCGCAGGTCACTGCGTCACGGGAGGGATCACACTTTGGCGGCGATCTTATAGTGTTGATCCCAATTTGTAAGCCGCAACACCTCAGGCAGGGACTTAATCCGTTACGTAAGGGCCTCAAAGACCCATTCTTTGTCGACGGGTTTGGGACCTTAAGTATCCCCTCGCTGCCGAGGTTTCCCAGCCAAGTATATATATAGTATTTCTAAATGCAGCGGTACTTGAACAACCCTCTGGTGCCCTCTGGAGTTTGTAAAATATTTCTTTGTTCCAGAGGCCTTCTAGGGCAATATTTACAGCATTATTTCCATATAATGCATACTCTTTATGTGCTCATGAAATACTCTGTCAAACCTCTGTCAGACCCTCAGGCAACCTGTAGGAATCCTTCTGTGAAACCTCGTGAGAACCCTCCAGCCTCTACTGTGTCCGGGTCAATCATCCATATATGGATATCCAGAGCACTACCTCCCAAAACATTACTGCTTTTGGAAGCAGCTGGCTCCACATGTTTGTTTTTTCGCTATTTCTGGGAATCTTAGCTTGTAGATATCACTTTAAACACCTATAGCATACTTAGCAGTGTATATTTATATTGCTCCACCTGACAGATAGTGTGTTTATGTAGCAGAATACCGTCATAATTCAAAAAACATCGCCCAAAAAAGGAAATAACAGAGGAAAGAGGGTTTTGGGAGGGTTGGACAGGTTATCACAGCTCATAATTAGGCTCTGGACATTATCCAGACCTTATAGATGATTTTTTGTAGAGAAAACTGGTGCTTTTTTGCTATGCACCATGTCAGAAACACTGAAACAATGATAAAAATAAGAAAAAACATAAAAAAGCGGAATAAAACATAGAATAGTGCATGATATAATATCATACAAGGTATACTAAGGTTGCAGAAATGTTTCAACATAGTGTATGCATCTTTATGGTCACTCTCCTCTGACCAGGCCGCGCATTTGCGTCTGCCAGTCGGGAGAAGAACCGAGAGCCTAAGTGTAAAGACCCTAGCTGTTATGCCGGTAACCCGAGCAGCGTAGGACTTAAATCACACAACAAGTGTTTGACAAGCAAGTATAAGAGTAAATCTACAACTAGGGTATGTACATGGATATCGTGCTAGTTATATAGAAGAAGGCATGAGGCTACGGTGAGGTATGACGTAGCGTATTGGTAAGTAACATGTGTAATGCGTGAGGCTGATTGGTAATGAGTATTACTAATGTGTCACGTGATTACTAGATAAGATAAGATCAAAGAGAGATTAGGTTAGGTGAGATAATGGTCTCTATCTCGCGATTAGATAAAAAAGATGAGTCATATGGGTACGATCGTGACACTAAGAAGCCGGTTAAAACTAGACAACCGTTCGGACCCAGTTTTTCTACTATAACCTTTTACATAAAATTCATAAAAATACAAAAATAGCACAATACGTACACAGTCAGTGGTGAACAGAAGAGGATCACCTTGACTCAAAGAGAAACAGATAGACTACTAGAGATCTTAGAAGCGGTGTATCGATCCAGCTTATCACTGGTGAACTCCTTCTATGCTCAGTAGAGACTTTTACATCTGGATCAGCGAACAAAACATCTACACTAGAGACTACATTTTTTAAGGACAATTCCCACTCCCTACCATCACACCAATCAGAAGCCTCTCCCCTGTAATAAAACAAGAAACTCCCCCGCCACAACAACTCGAATTCGAAAATGTCCAATTTAGAGTACCGAGATCAGCCCGAGCAATCCAGCAGCACGGACGACACATTTTCTCGGGAAATGATGGACTCATTACCCAGAATAGACACTCCCCCGCCCAAAGAAGTCTCTTTGGAGGCATATGTAAAACAAGAAGTCGAGAAGGCAATCAGAGAAACTCGCCTTCTATACCAGTCCCAACCCGACGAGGCACTAGAAGAAGTGAGCGTCTTAGAGAGAAGACTAAAAAAGACTACAAAGACAACACCACTCCCAGAAAGAGTGGAGAGAACTAGGACAGCCCTGGAAAAACCAGAAAACTTTTCAGGAGATAAGAAAAAGTATCAGGCTTTTAGAGAGTCCTTACTTTTACACTTCGAAGATAACGCTGTCTATTTCGAAGATGACAGAAAAAAGATAAGCTTTGTGCTATCTTTTATGAAAGAGGGAGAAGCCGTGGCCTTTAGAACCGACTGGCTAGAAAACAGAGTCGACGCCCAACAAATGGGGCTCGACATCACAAACACATACGGAAGTTGGCCGTTTTTTACCGACAAAATGGAAGAAAGATTCAAAGACAGTTTTGAAAAAGAAACTGCAAAGAATGAAATATTGACCCTAAAACAGGGCAATGAGACTGCTCAGGCCTTCTTTGAAAAGTTTGAAGAAAAGAAGAGGTGGGCAGGATATAACAGCAGAATGAACGAAGAATTCCTGGTCTCACTATTGAGACGAAACATGAATAAACCCTTGGTAGACCGGGTGATCTACGGAGGGCATATTCCCAGAGATTACCAGGAATGGAAACAAGAACTCATCCGGATAGACTACATCTGGAGAGAAAGAGAAAAAGAAAAGAAAGGATCCGAATTTGGAAGGAAACCAAACGAAAAGAATTCGGCAAAACCAGAGAAGAAGAAAGATGGAACTGGCTACACCTATACGGTGTCATGCACCAAAGTTGATTGGTAGCATGGACAGGTGTCAATAACGAAGCAAATATTCAAAAAGACTCGCCTTTGCGCCACACAGGCACAGTGCCACGTGGAATAGTAATTAATATTGCCCTTTTTGAACTTGTGGCTGATCAGCACCACCTCTATTAGGCAATCCAGTCACGCTCACCTTTGCTTTTCCATTCGGTACTTTCGGCATTTCGGCATTTCGGCAAATTTTCGCGTCGCCACTGGCTACACATTGCATTGCGCCCTCGCTTTTGTCGTTTCCCTTACTCCCCTTCCTTTGCCTAGCCCCACCATGGGCCCCTTCCTCTCCTTTTTATTCTCACCTGACGGTCGTTTCTGGATCCCCATTCTAATCCACTTTTCCGTCACCTCCACCCTCCTCCTCCTCATTTTATTTGCACCCCCACCATTTCTGATGTCACCACTTCCTATCCACTTCCGTCGCCGATCCGTTGACTACCACGTGCCACTGCTGATATCAGCAAAGCCCCGGCGGCCGGTCCAAATAGGGCAACAGGTCCATCTTCATGACGTCGATCTACCATCATATACTATCAAAACATCGGTCGCTCGTCTTGCCTGGTTGGAGCGTGGGTGGGTAATTTTTGAGCTGGAGAAGGTTCATCCCCTTGCGTCGCCCATGTTCATCGCTGTCCCATTCACTTGGGTACACTTATCTTTTGTCCATCGTCTTCGCTACAGCTACACCTACCACACGCTGCCTGGGACTCACTTGTTCCAAATTGGAACTACTCCTCTCCCTCCCTCGTTTGATCAGGTGGTCCAACACAACCAGTCCATTGGTAAGGCCATGGAACTGTCGGATTTGGACTAGGTGGTGGACCGGTGGCTCCAGTTTCTTTTTTTTCAGCAGAACATTCATTTACAGTGCAATTATTTTTGATTTTTGAATCATTCTTATTGACACATATTTTTTTTAGAATGTCTGACTGACAATAAAGGAACTGTGTTGATACTGATAGTGTTTTGCCTTGCCCTTTTTTTACTGCATCTTCCCATGACATCATGATTTTCCTGCTCTCTTTTTGCTATTGGACTTTACTTTATGGCTGTACAAACCTGTGACATTACTCACAGCATTCATTGTTCTATCTCTTTCTTTTCCTTTTTTTGACAATCTTATCCTGTACTACCTACGCAGGATTTGTCAGCATACATTCCTTCCTTCATGTTCTTTCTCATTCTTTTTGCACAGCTATACTGTGCATAGCCTACTTTTCTTTTACTATATAAACCCCTGTATTTTACCTTGTAAAAAAAACAACAAGAAATCCAATCCAGACTTCTTCTCTACTCTCAAGTTCACTACTCTGCTACTTGTGATCCAGTGTGGTCACAACACTTCCCACTGCTACCACTGTTAATTGCTGTCATCGTCACTTCCCACTTTTGAAGTCATTGTCATCCCTTTCGATTAGAGTCCTTCTGAGCACTACAGTTTGTGCGTCAGGAGCCTGCTATCACTGGGAACCTCGTCACCTCGTCATCCTCGTCGTTCTCAAACCTACCTTGTGCTACCATTAGCAAGGTAGTGCTCGTCTATACTCGCCACAAAGCACCTATCTTCCTATAAATTCAACTATCCCTCCTCCTCAAAACCCACACTCATACACCTCTGGGTTTTACTTTGAAGGATCTTTATACGTACCACCCCACGAACAACCAGACCACTCCACTGTTCTAGGAGGCAAAGCCCATAAACAAGTTCCGTGGAATCTGGGAGGATTGTGTGTTAGTTTGTTTTGTGTGTGGTTTTCTAACAACAGTTCTCATCATCGACAACGGGTAGCGGAGAAAGGATGGAAGTGGATAAGGCAAAGTTCCGCACTGAGGGATGATGTTACCGGTGCAGAGAGAAAGGACGTAGGAGCTTTGAATGCAAAAATGCACAAACAAAGAAGCCCCAATTCAATGTCCGAGAATTCTTAGAAAAAATGACAAAAGAGGAAAGAGAGAAACTCCTAGCGGGTTTTTAAAGAGGCCAGCGGTACCGCATCAACCGGCTGCGCCCCAAAACGACATTTTGAATCGATTTCTCCCTTTGTCTGTGGAAACATGTAATTTACCAGATAGCATTGACAATAAAATTATACAAAATCCACAGACAAAGAAAGAAATAAGAAACGAAAAAGATGCAAAAAAGAAAAGCACAACTGCAGCAGAAGCGGCGCATAGTGACGAGACATCCGCAGTTTCGATGGCGGGCAAATCACTAAAAAGCGCAGCGCTGACGGCAGATGCTGAGATTCCTACACCCGATGCGGCGAACTCTACGGAGAAAAATGCAGCAGAGACTGTAGAAGAAAGGTCAGGAACCCCTCTAAAACAAAACCTAGAAAGAAAAGAAGTCTGGACCCCAGAGTGGGTAGTAGACAGGCTTAGAGACCAAAAGGAAGAAAGATCCATTGGGATTCTAAGTGCCTGGACACACAAAAAGAGAACTAGAGAAGTTGTAAGGACCGTTTTATTATTTTCCTATCTTCGTTATGTCTTGGTTCTCGAACGCTTTTCCCGTTACACCTCTGGCTCTAGGGCTAGAGGTATCCTTTGCCGTCTTACTTCTCATAGCCCTCACAGGCTTTCTTAACCATCGCTACCACTTTATATCACAGATCAGAGACTGGGCATCGCTCCCAGCTAACCAGCATACTGGGTAGGGACTGGTAGTAGGCATCTCGCCAACCAGCTCCAAGCCCCAATAAAGCCTGGTAATACTAATAACGCCTTATCTAGAATTGTACCTCATCATGAGGATACGGTTCCTGACCACGCGTGACAATCTTCTATTATTAGTACAAGTCTCTCACCTGCTGATTAATCAAGTCAGAAGTCGTACGATAGTTACCTCCCCTTTTTCTTATTGGTTGATTAATCCCTCAGACCACTTTTCGTATATTCTCTTTTCGGTCTGAGGAACGGACAGTTCCCTATATAAAGCCGTACTTATTCATGTATAGCTCCTTAGCTTTCTATTACTGAATTTACCCGCTTTACTCCTCAACAAGAACCTTTGAAGCTTACCTCTCAAAGTCCTCTACTCGCTATATTTACTAGCGTCTGTCGACCTCAAGCTCATTGGACCCTTACTCCCTGCAAGTGCAGAAGGAGATAGGTTTAGTTTTTGTTATAGTTTATCGTTGCCTCACAAAATAGAAAGCTCACTCTACAATCCGTTCACAGCGTACCATCTCGCTTGAACCCATTATAGCCCTAAACCCACTTTTTCCTTCATCCCTCGGACGTGTTGTCATTCACCGTCCTCCTACCCATCCAAAACAACCACTTGCCTTCTAGCTAAGCTAGCTAGTTGTCCTCTCCAACATTCCTACCCACCTCGAAGTAATACCCCTACTTGTTCTAGCTCAAGTCCTCACCCTAGCTGTCGTCTTTGATCACTTCTACAATCGTCAAACTGTCAAACATCAGAGAGAGCCTAGTAACGGACGAAGAACGACGTTCACTCGAGGAATTCCATCGCGCCCTCAACAACCGAGACCTCCACGTTGCAGTACCTGTCGACGCTGCCACGGACCCCCAGCCTGCCCACAGCGACACAGAAACTGAGTACTACGAAGACTCATCAGCCACCTCTTCCCCCATCTCTGAACTAGAAGGACTAGTTCTAGCCGTCGACGATTTAGCATTTGAAATCTCCCAGCTCCGTCAATACGTCGCGCTTACTCGAGTACGCATCAGCAGCTGCTCAAACCTGCTTTTGGGAATCCAATCAAGCGTCCAGAGAATTGTTCAGGTTCAATTCAATACACCTAGAGCACCTATCGATCGAAGTCTACGAACAGAGAATTCTAGAACCCCCTCGTCGGAACGACAGTGAAGAAAGACGAGCCCTCAGACGACGAGCGGCAGAACATAAAACAGCTCTTCTCATACTATCCGACGGAATCTCCCCACGCATCTATCACCTCCCGAACTACGTCGAAACTCCCCAACTTGCGTTCTCACCAGAACAGGACGGGAGAGAAATCCACTACCTACTTCCCTGCGGAATCATCATCCACCGACGACCCTACTCCGCACCCTACCTAGAATTCCTTATGCCCTATCTTGAACCATCCAAAATCGACGTATACGTTACAGCGTCATTCAATCCTACCCCTCTTGAACTTCTTTTCACAAGAATTGGAATTTACGAAACCGATCTCATCAAGTTCTATCGGGAAATACCATTCTTCTTCGACGTCCCTCTCACTCCCGAACAGAATGACGCCTTCAACCCACGAGATTATCTTAAGACAGGAGTCCACGTATTAGTTGTCACCCCTTTCTGCCGCGACGCAATACGAAGGATAGTAGCCTGTATATCGCAATTTCGCAGACTAGTGTTTAAAATTGGACACGAAATCCTCGAAGGAAGGAATTGGGAAAGGGAACAAAGACAGATCAGGAACGTCTGTCGATTGTTCAGAGAATACCAAAACTACGGGAAAGAAGTTTTTGATTTAGTTATCCGCCACCCCACAGATCGTTTCATAGTTACCGAGATCGACACCGAGTTCTGGGGAGTGCTTATTCGAGAAAACAACAGAGTCTACTCGCAGTATAAACCAGGGTACCATCTGACCCACGGAAATTTCTCTTATATTCCTCCCGTCTCCTCGTTGATCCAAGGAAATGTTCTTATAGAAAGAACCCCCTCACCAGAAGAAGCAGCCTCGAACTTGGACAGTAATTCTACCACTAGCTCACAGGTAGAAAGAGATTTGGAAGAAGAAGAGAATATTTTTGGATTTACTTCTAACGATTGGAGTGACGAGTTTGATTACGATTCGAACTAAATAAACCTCGTTTCAATCCTTCAAAGTGTTTTCCGAATATCGAAACCCAAGACCGTCCATAGAACCGGAGACTCCACCCAGACAAACCCTACCACTACCACCTACACGCCCACCTCCACCTCCAATTCCTCCAAAACCCTCATCCATGTCTAACCCCACGCAGTTACACGGCAAAGTAACTCTCGCAGCAGAACCCTTCGGATTCAAAGGAGAGAAGGAACGATTCATAGCATGGCGCCAAGCACTACAGTTGTACTTAACCGCCTACGCATCCTACTTTCCAGACGAGAAGACGAAGCTCATTTACCTCCTATCCAAGATCAGCGACCAAGGAACGTCGACAGTAAAAGCCTGGAAAGAAAACGTGCTTACCAAAGCTCTCGACGCAACTACCCCCGTATGGCCGACTCTCTCGACCGTCCTAACCGATCTAGCCCAAGTATTCGGGAATCCAAACGAAAGATCGCAGGCGGTAAACGAGATCGAGACATACAAGCAGGAGAATAAGCATTGCGACGAATTCTTTAGCCATTTCACAACGCTCATGGACAAAGCCGGATATGACGCTACCACTCACTTCGACGTGATCAATCGTATTCTCAAAAAGAATCTTCACTCTCGAATCTGTGATTTCGTCATCATCCAGAAAAACCTACCAAAAATGTTTGCTGAGTGGAAAACGCAAGCCTACGCATGGGAGGCACGAAGAGAAGAGTTTCAGTTAGACGAAAGACGAAAGAGAGAAGTCACGCAGCCGTCGCGACCTATCTATAGACAACAGACGTATACGCACCAGCATGTGCAACAGCCGCAGCCACAGCAGATGGCGAGACCCCAGACGAATCAGTATGCAAGAAGGTTTGAGGATCAACCTCAGAGAGGTGTATTCCCCGGACAAGGTGTACCCATGGATACAGACCGACAGAGTCGGTTCAGGTTATGTTACGGATGTGGCCAGCCAGGTCATATCGCAAGGAACTGCCCTCTGAAGAAAGTTGCAGCTAGAGAAGCAACCACAACCCAGGAGGAGACGAAGATGAAGGATTTTCTCGAAGGTCAGGAGTAAGCACGGACTCTCTGACCAGTAAGCACGGTTCGGAAAATGTATTTGTAACTGATAAATCGAAACATGTTTCCCAAAACCTACGTGCCGAGAAATACGCTAAGCCACATTCAGCGGAATGGTTGGCTCGACGAATTAAAGACCAGAAAGAAGAAAGAGCCAAAGCATTGGTTCGGAACTGGGCCTCACCCCAGTGTTACCCACACATCACAACGGATACAATCAATTTACTCAAGCAACACGATGAAGAGTATATTGTAGAGCAATTGAATGTGATCAAAGACTTCGCATCCCTTCCCCCATCTCATCAACGCAAACTCTCACTACAATGTCAAATATCCACTATCGACGATCATCAAACGCATGTCATACCAGTTTTGATAGATTCAGGATGCACAGATTCTATCATTGACGAAGCTTTTGTTCGGCAACACAACATTTCCACAAAACCACTGCCAACTCGTGTTATTGTCTCAAACGCTGATGGAACCAAGAATCGCACTGGACCTTTAACGGAATATGTGACACTTCGCCTAACTGTGGCAGGTCGCACGGAATTAATGGACTTCCTAGTCACCGGACAGCGAGAGGCCAGAATTTTATTAGGACACGACTGGCTACGACGCACGAATCCCAACATCAACTGGCAAACCAACACCATCACGTACCCTTCTGATGATATGGAGTATCACCCTGAAGACGGAGATAGAGTCATCGCTGTAGACTTACAGAGCAGGATTGACAAAATTTCCGTCGAAAGCAACGTATCTCAGACCAAAAGCCAACAGATTGCGGAAGAATCAGAACGAGCAAAGTTAACACTCACGTTCAGAGACGTCGTTCCCCCATTTTATCATCATTTTGAGCCAGTATTCACAAAAGCGTCATTTGACAAACTACCCCCACGACGAGTCTGGGACCACGCAATTGAACTCCTACCAGAAGCCAAAGGTCTAGACTGTAAAACGTATCCACTTAACCGTGACGAACAGATTCATCTTGACGAATTCTTGAAAGAAAATCTAGAGACAGGGAGGATTAGAGTGTCGAAATCCCCTTACGCATCCCTGTTCTTCTTTATCAAGAAAAAGGATGGATCTCTCAGACCGGTACAAGACTATCGGAAACTCAATGCTCTCACGATCAAAAACCGATATACGTTACCCCTCATCTCAGAATTAATAAACCGGCTTAAGGGAGCTAAATTCTTCACCAAGCTGGATGTCCGTTGGGGATATAATAATGTTCGAATCAAAGAAGGAGATGAGCACAAGGCCGCCTTCAGAACTAACAGAGGACTGTTCGAACCTCTGGTTATGTTCTTCGGACTCACGAACTCCCCAGCCACCTTTCAAACAATGATGGACCGACTTCTCCGAGACCTAATCAACAAAGGATCAGTTATCGTATACCTCGACGACATCATGATATTCACCGACTCGTTAGAAGAACACAGGAAGATCGTATCCAAAGTTCTTCAGATACTCGCAGATAATCAATTATATCTCAAGCCAGAGAAATGTGAGTTTGAGAAGAAAGAAGTCGAATATCTGGGAATGATCATCTCCCATGATACGATTCGTATGGACCCGCTAAAAGTACAGGCAGTTGCAGAATGGCTGATACCACGAACCAAGAAGGAGTTACAGTCGTTCCTAGGGTTTTCAAACTTTTACAGACGATTCATCAGAGACTATGGAAAGATTGCCAAACCGCTGACGATTCTCACCGGAAAGGTAGACTGGGAGTGGGCTGAAGACCAACAACAAGTGTTCGACGTTCTCAAAAAGACAATCACCACTTCGCCCACACTCGCACTCCCTAACGACGAGGATCCATTCAAAGTTGAATGTGACGCCTCCAACTACGCCACGGGAGCAGTGTTATCCCAGCAGCAAGAAGGGAAATGGAGACCGGTCGCATTCCTGTCAAAATCAATGAACCCTGCAGAGAGAAATTACGCTATCTGGGATAAAGAGATGCTAGCGGTAATGCATGCGTTGGAAGAATGGCGACACCTCCTCATGGGAGCTAAACACCAGTTCACTATATTCACCGACCATCAAAACCTCACCTACTTCCGAGACCCCCAGAAGGTAAACAGACGACAAGCTAGGTGGATGGACACACTAGCGAGATACAATTTCAAGCTAGAGCATGTGAAAGGCTCGGCGAACACGAAAGCGGACCTACTTAGTCGAAGAGTAGACCATCCGAGAGGCGAGAGAGACAACGAAGGACAGGTCCTTCTACCTCAGCTCGCGGAAGCAAACATTTATACTATGGAGGACGTGTTGGAAGAACACTACCTGGACGAGCTGCTAGCTTCGCAGCACAAACTAGACGATTACGTAGTAAGGAAGTTGAAAGAAGATCCAAAGGTTTGGAAGAAACGAGACGGAATCGTCTGGATAGGAAATGAGAAAGAAGACGAATTGACGTTAGGATCCTTCAAAAACAAAATCTATGTACCCCAAGATCCAAAGTTGAGGGCACGTATTATCGAAGAAGAACATGACACGAGCCTCAGCGGACACCCAGGAGAAAGAAAGACGCACAAAGGAGTAAACCGATCATTCTGGTGGCCTAGCCTCAGGAGAGATATCAGGAAATATGTCGCAGGATGCGAGATATGTCAGAGAACAAAGTCGCATCGTCAAAAACCGCATGCTCCCCTCCATCCAAATCCGATCCCTGATCGTCCTTGGCAGATAATCACAACGGATCTCATCGGAGCGTTACCAGAGTCAAACGGATACGACGCTATCCAGGTTTTTGTTGACAGATTCTCGAAAATGGCTCACTTCATACCAACGCACGTTACTCTTGATTCGTTAGGCTACACCAAACAACTACGAGATTCGGTTATACGACTACACGGCATCCCGGAAAAAATTATATCAGATAGAGGACCTCAATTCATGTCGAACTTCACCAAGGACTTCTATCAAACCCTTGGGATTGAACCCGGCCTGTCAACAGGTTACCACCCCCAAACTGATGGGCAATCCGAACGAATCAATCAAGACCTAGAACACTACCTACGCACGTTCATTAATCACCGACAAGACGACTGGGCTGATTGGCTAGCCATTGCCGAATTCACGTACAACAATCATCTCCACTCTGCAACCAATCAGACCCCCTTCTTCGTAAATTATGGTTCTCACCCTCGCAAAGGGACCGGTCAGAAGCCTTCCGGACGTTCGCAGGCTGCCGAAGATTTCGCAACCTCTATGACAAAACTACACGAGCAAACTAGGCAATCATTATTACTCGCTAATCAAAACCTCAAAAAGTACTATGACCGAAAATGCACGGAAGCACGGGAATATCACAAAGGGGATAAGGTGTGGTTAGAAGGAACTCATATCTCCACCGATCGACCGATGAAGAAGTTAGATGACAAGCGATTTGGCCCGTTTACGGTAAAGGCAAAAATCGGCCCATCCGCTTATCTCCTTGACATCCCTAGATCCTGGAAGGCGATCCACCCCGTATTCAACGAAATCCTTTTATCACCATATCACACGCCGGAGTTCCCCAATCAACCTCGTACCTCGAAACCTCCGCCGATTCAAGTTGATGGCGCAGTTGAATACGAAGCCGAAGAAATCATCGCTTCTCGACCCACTAAACTCAAAGGGACTAAGCTCGATTACTTCGTCCATTGGAAGGGATACCCAATCACAGAAAGGACGTGGGAACCCGATCACCATTTGAAAAATTCCCCTTCACTTATTGCCACCTTCCACCGCAAACACCCTGCCGCCCCACGTGTCATCGCCTCTGCCGCTTTACGATTTTGTCCATACGAAAATTTCACTACTACGACCGAAAAACCCCGCCTTTTCGACTGGATCACAAACCGCTTCACGGACTGCGGCGCTAAGATTCTTGGGACAAGAATATAAAAGGGGGGGGTAATGTAAGGACCGTTTTATTATTTTCCTATCTTCGTTATGTCTTGGTTCTCGAACGCTTTTCCCGTTACACCTCTGGCTCTAGGGCTAGAGGTATCCTTTGCCGTCTTACTTCTCATAGCCCTCACAGGCTTTCTTAACCATCGCTACCACTTTATATCACAGATCGGAGACTGGGCATCGCTCCCAGCTAACCAGCATACTGGGTAGGGACTGGTAGTAGGCATCTCGCCAACCAGCTCCAAGCCCCAATAAAGGCTGGTAATACTAATAACGCCTTATCTAGAATCGTACCTCATCATGAGGATACGGTTCCTGACCACGCGTGACAATCTTCTATTATTAGTACAAGTCTCTCACCTGCTGATTAATCAAGTCAGAAGTCGTACGATAGTTACCTCCCCTTTTTCTTATTGGTTGATTAAGCCCTCAGACCACTTTTCGTATATTCTCTTTTCGGTCTGAGGAACGGACAGTTCCCTATATAAAGCCGTACTTATTCATGTATAGCTCCTTAGCTTTCTATTACTGAATTTACCCGCTTTACTCCTCAACAAGAACCTTTGAAGCTTACCTCTCAAAGTCCTCTACTCGCTATATTTACTAGCGTCTGTCGACCTCAAGCTCATTGGATTCTTACTCCCTGCAAGTGCAGAAGGAGATAGGTTTAGTTTTTGTTATAGTTTATCGTTGCCTCACAGAAGTAACCCGGGAAACGATAAAAGAAATCAACCGGTTACCAAAAGCAGAAGTTATACAAGCAATCATAGATATTGCCTCCCCTAAAAAGTACATTAGGGGCACCCAAGGCAATCAGATGAATGTGATGTGTAAGCTCACTACACTGGATACTCTAAAAACAAAAACGGTCGAAGCACTATTAGATAGTGGATGCACGGGGAGTTGCATCGACTCTCAATTTGTGAAAGACCAAAATTACGGAACAAGAAAGATACCGAGACCAATCCCAGTCTATAATGCAGATGGTACTCTTAATAAAAATGGAGCCATCAACGAATTTGTAATACTACTCATGGAAATTGATGATCACATCGAGAAAATTCATCTTGCAGTAACCAATCTTGGTAATGGAAAGATGTTTTTAGGACATGAATGGTTAAACAAACATAACCCAAAAATAGACTGGAAGGAATCAAAGTTAACTTTCAAAAGATGTTCCGAAGAATGAAAACCCAAAATCCGAATCTCTGATCCAGAGGAGGATCCAGAAACATTTTTTGAAGAACTTGAGGCAGAGGAAAGACTGATACAGATAAACCTCCATAATTTCGAAGACACCATAATCGATAAACAATACTATCACATAAGGGCCCAAGACACAATGGCACAGAGACTAGCCGAAGCTGCAGGCAAAGATTGAAAGGAAGGCGGATTTGAAAAGATAGTACCGAAACACCTTCATCAATACAAAGACGTATTTGATAAAAAGGAATTCAACACACTACCTGAAAGGAGACAATGGGTGGGACCATGCAATTAAACTAGTACCGGGAGATCACTCCCTAGATTGCAAAATTTACCCATTAGCGAAGGGGGAATAAGAAGAGTTAGATGCATTTTTAAAGGAAAATCTAGAATCGGGATGGATAAGACCATCCAAATCCCCATTTGCATCACCCTTTTTCTTCATAAAAAAGAAAGATGGAAAACTGAGACCCGTTCAAGATTATCGGAAGTTAAATAATATCACTAATATCCGAATGAGAGAGGGAGATGAACCGAAAGCGGCGTTCAGAACAAATCAGGGGTTATTTGAACCATTAGTCATATTCTTCGGACTGACAAATTCCCCTGCCACGTTCCAGACAATGATGAACACGCTCTTCAAAGAATTGATAGACAAAGGACTCGTAATCATATATCTAGATGATATTATGATATTCACAAAGGATATAGAAATGCACAGAGCAACAATGCAACGTGTATTAGAGATCCTGAGAAAGAATCATCTCTACCTTAAACCGGAGAAATGCGACTTCGAACAGACAGAAGTAGAATATCTGGGACTGATCATCTCAGAGAATGAAATTTGCATGGATCCAGTGAAAGTAGAAGGAATTAGCAAATGGCCAGAATGTAAAAATAAAAAAGACATCCAAGCATTCCTAGCCTTTGTAAATTTCTACAGAAGGTTTATAGAAGGCTTCGGGGAAGTAGCGAAACCATTGACCAAGTTAACGGGAAAAGAGGAATTCATTTGGGGAAATGAACAACACAAAGCATTTAACACCTTAAAAGAATGTGTAGCTTCAGCCCCTGTGTTAGCCCTCCCAGTACCACATGGCCAATACAAAGTAGAAGCAGATAGTAGTGATTTTGCAATGGGAGCTGTCTTATCACAAAGACAAAAAGATGATTGGAAGCCAATTGCATACCTCTCTAAAGTGTTGAACCCCACAGAACGCAATTACGAGATCTATGACAAAGAACTTCTTGCCATTATGACAGCGCTTAATGAATGGAGACACTACTTAATAGATGCGGAAGAAGAATTTGAGATATGGACGGATCATCAAAATCTGTTATATTTCAAAGAACCGAGGAAGTTGAATAGACGACAGGCACGATGGATGACAGAGTTGAGTCAATATCATTTCACGATACACCATATGCCTGGAAGAAAACATATAAAAGCAGACCTGCTCTCAAGACGATCAGATCACAATAAAGGAGAGAAAGATAACGAGGATGTTGTACTACTAGATGAGAAACTCTTTGTACGAATGACCCTCTCATCAAAACAGAGACAAGCAATAGCAGAAAGTCAGGAAGAAGAATTAGTAATTTCAAAATGGATTTTAAAGAGGAAAGGAAACGTAGATGACTTGATAAAAAAGATGAAAGGAAAGATAGAGAGGAGAGAAAACGGATGGTTTGAAGATGAAGGTTACATAGTATTCAAAGGCAGGATCTACGTACCAAAAGATGCCAAGTTGAGGGAAGAAATCATCAGATGAAACCATGACTCTACCATTGCAGGTCACCCAGGTAGATATAAAACGAAGGAATTGATCATTCGAGAATACTGGTGGCCTTATATGGACAGAGATATCACAAGATACATAGATGGATGTGAAGTCTGCCAAAGAACCAAAACAGACCACAAAAAGAAAGCAGCACCACTCCATCCAAACAAAATCCTGAGTAAACCTTGGCAAATCATTTTGGTGGATCTAATCGGACCACTACCAGAATCAATCGGATACAACATGATAATGGTAGTCGTAGATCGGTTCACAAAAATGATTAAAGCAATCCCCACACAGATGGAAATCACTTCAGAAGGAGTAGCGCAATTATTTAGAGATCACGTATTTAGAAACTACGGTATACCCAAAAAAATCATTTCAGATCGGGGACCGCAATTCGTTTCTAAATTTATGAAAGATCTACACACACTACTCCAGATAAAAGCAAATCCATCAACAGCATGGCATCCACAAACGGATGGGCAAACAGAGAGGATCAATCAAGAAATAGAACAATATCTGAGAATCTTTGTAAACCATAAACAAGACGATTGGGCAGAATGGCTTACTCTAGCAGAGTTCTCATATAACAACAAACAACACTCTGCAACAGGATACAGCCCATTCTATTTAAATCAAGGATGCCATCCAAGAACACAGGAAGAAGTGAAAGTGGAGGTAAAAAGCGAGAGCGCAGAAGATTTTGTAAAGAGAATGACAGACACGAGGAAGAAAGCGGAAGAGTCATTGCGAAAAGCAGCAGAATAGATGAAGAAGCAATACGACAAAAAGAAAAGAGATGCGGTGGAATATAAGATAGGAGACAAAGTATATGTGGAAGCAACAAACATTTCAACAGACCGACCAACTAAGAAACTGGATGATAAAAGGCACAGACCATTCGAAATCATCGAAAAAATAGGTGAATCAGCCTATAAACTACTACTACCACCGACATGGCAACCTATCTATCCAGTTTTTAATGAAACGAAGCTCACATTATACAAAGAACCATAATTTCCCTCCCAAGAACAACCCAAACCAATACCACCGGTGATAGTGGATGGACAAGAAGAGTACGAAGTCGAAGAAGTTCTAGACTCACGTCTAAAAAGAGGAAAATTAGAATACCTAGTACATTGGAAAAACTACCCAAAAGAGGGACGCACATGGGAACCCGAACAAAACCTATCCAATTCACCAAAAAAGGTGAAAACATTCCATGATAAAAATCCCAATGCACCTCGATGAATACTATTCCAATTACATTTCCAACCTTTTGAAAACTTTACAACGACAAGAGTACGAAAACAATTGTTCAACTGGGAAAACGGAAAACTTGACCCTCACTTTCGAGACGAAAGTCTTAAAGAGGGGGTAATGTCACGATCCGAGCCAAAACCTTTAGTTTCTTTTGATTCATTATTTAATTATATCTGATCACGTGACAATCATGTGACAAAGCCTAGACTATGACGCACAACATCAGTCAGCGCCTCATGGCTGACCTTCAGAAATGTATATATACCAACACCCATGTACATACATTTCCTCAGTTGTTGATTACTTCTTTATATTGATACTTGACACTACTTGTCTGATTTTGAGACTTACACCTCCGTTAGTTCGGCAAAAGGTGTAGGGATCTAACACAGGTTGCCTGAGGGTCTGACAGAGGTTTGACAGAGCATTTCACGAGCACATAAAGAGTATGCATTATATGGAAATAATGCTGTAAATATTGCCCTAGAAGGCCTCTGGAACAAAGAAAAATTTTACAAACTCCAGAGGGCACCACAGGAGGGTTTGCAGAGGGTTGTTCAAGTACCGCTGTATTTAGAAATACTATATATATACTTGGCTGGGAAACCTCGGCAGCGGGGGGATACTTAAGGTCCCAGACCCGTCGACAAAGAATAGGTCTTTGAGACCCTTATGTAACGGATTAAGTCCCTGCCTGAGGTGTACAACGTTACGTTTCCCATTCTAAAAACGCAAAATATATTGTTTTTTCCGCACAGAATTGTGTAGTTCTACATTAGAAGCAATCTCGTCGTGTAAACGATGTTGTGCCAGTGACCGTCACGTCATGTGATGCAGTCGTATATGCTTGCGGCCTACCTTAGGAAATTTTGAAATGTCAGATTCGTGGTGCGATTGATACCTCGCTGGTATGGATCCCAGGTCATTAAAATCATTTTTGTTAGGGCATACAATGTCCACAAGGAGTTGCAATTTTCTAATCCAATCGTGGTTGAATTGGTAACGAAAGTCAGTGAGAATGAGGCTGAACTCTAATTGTCTGACTTACTAGTTAGTGCGGCTTTCTCCGGGTGGCTTAGCGATGTGACAGAGGATAGTGCGCACATTGAAGTGAATATTATAGCAAGCAAGTCGTCGCTGTCCCTGTCGCCGTGAAGATGGTCAAAGGTATGGTATCATACTTGTATGTAGATGTACTGATGTTTATCGATCTTTTCAGTATACAAACCAGGAAAAGTAAATCATTGGAGCATCTAATACGACTGTACACCGTTGCTAAAGTTATACATAGGTCGCGCTCATCCTTCAAGGTCGCCAAGCTGGCAAGAAAGTCGTAGTAATCAAGCAAATGGATGAGGGAACCAAGGAGCGACCATACCCCCATGCCATCGTTGCCGGTATTGAGCGGTACCCACGGAAAGTGACGCGGAGCATGGGTGCCAAAAAGGTGGCAAAGCGAAGCAAGGTCAAGCCTTTTATCAAGGTTAGTCTTGTATATCGCGCCATGCCTTTCTTTTTTGCTAACATATGGTATTCAATGTGTGATCTAGGTTGTCAACTACTCTCACCTTTTCCCCACACGATATGCTTTGGAGTTGGAGGGTTTGAAAGGTTCGGTTGCGGCGGAAACTTTCAAGGAGCCTTCGCAGCGAGAGGATTCCAGGAAGACCATCAAGAAGTTGCTCGAGGAGCGTTACACGAGCGGAAAGAACAAGTGGTTCTTCCAACCCCTACGTGTGCGTCATGTTTCATCTTTTATCGCAATTTGGTGCTCAGCCCGATTACTCTTCTACAGTTCTGAGTGTTGTCCATTCTACCATATCATTGGAAGAGCTTATCAAAACTACATGTACATCACATGTTCTTACATGACGCATGCCACACTGCAATTTCCATGATTTATTGCTCATCGGGACTTCATCTGATTATTGCCCTGGTGCAACTTGTGGTTTAAAACTTAGTCTAATGTGTCAAATATCAAGCGTCCTCTGATATTAGTCTGGCGGCCTGGACTTCACTGCGAATTTCAAGCAGTCGCATTTCTTCATTCTTACCCAGTTCTTTGAATGATGGAACAATATCTCCTTTACTTGCGAACCTGCCATCAGCATTTTCGTTCGTTAGTATTGAATTCTCGACCTAAGTCTTCTAAGTTTTGTGAACGGTCATATTGTATGTGAAGTAAACCTGGGTATTATGTCCCATGTAATCTTTCCAAGTAGCTCTTGCGTAGTGTTGTTGAATTAGTTGAGCCACATTTATATATTCGAGTATGGCAAGGGAATAGACGCGCATGGTTCAGACGCGTCTCAGTCACGACTTCACCGCAAAAGGTTAACTAGTGCTTTCCCAGTCTAGCAAAAGCTGAGGTTCCATCAGCTTATTGTCCACCATCGATTCCGTTCCCCTGCCGCAATACAGCATCGAGAGTTCGCAAGAAGGCACAAGCCCATCGCAAGTCTCGCGTGGAGTGGACAGTTGTTCTAGGGCAGTTCTCCAATACATCTTGTCCTACTTGGCCTTGCAAGTAGCGTTTCAAGTAAGCAGTTGACTGTAGGTTAGTACACTTTCTATTGTAACCTTTGGCCCTTTGACATATATAATACTGTTATACTGTAGAAAATATAGGTGTCTACCATGTTTGGTTCATTCAGTAACAACAATACCCAGCAGCAAGGGCAAAACCCTGCAAATCCAGGCGGTAGTATCTTTGGAAATCCTGCTCAAAACCAAACTCAGCCGTCGACGTCTGGAACATCTTTGTTCGGGAACCCATCACAACCTGCTCAAGGCGGTAACACGTCGCTTTTCGGTAGTACGACGCAGGCTGGGAATACTGGTGGTGGAATGTTTGGAGGCTCGACGACAAATCAGACAGGAGGAGGCCTATTTGGTAACACTTCCAATCAGCAGCAGCAACAGCAACAACAGCAACCTGCTTCGGGTGGTATGTTTGGGAATACCACTCAGCAGCAGCCTGCAACAGGTGGCTTATTTGGTAATCAGACCGCCCCACAACAACCGACTGGAAGTCTCTTTGGAGGTGCTACGAATACCAATCAACAGCAGCAGCAGCAACCGACTGGTGGTCTCTTTGGGGGAAACACAACTCAATCGCAGCCCAGTGGTGGCCTGTTTGGAAATACCGCCAATCAGCAGCCTAGTGGCGGAGGTCTCTTTGGAGGTTCTACGACTCAACAGCCAAGTGGAGGCGGCCTTTTTGGAGGCTCAACGGCTCAACAGCCCGCTTCGGGAGGAGGGTTGTTTGGCAACACCACGCAGCAGCCAGCTACAGGCGGTGGACTGTTTGGAAATGCCACTACCCAAGCACCAACCACGGGTGGCCTCTTTGGAAACACCCAGCAGCCCACTGGGGGTGCTAACCCTTTGTTCGGGAACAAAAATCCAGCGAGCCTTTTTGGAGGGCAAACACAACAACCCTCTGGTGCCCCCGCTGCCAGTGGCGCCAACTCGACTTCTCTGTTTGGGCAATCCACTACTCAGCAGCAGCAGCAGCAGCAGCCTAGCTCATTTTTCGCTCAAGCTCCACAGCAGCAGCAGCAGCAACAACAGCAACCACAACAACAACTACAGCGACCTGCCGGATCCTTGTTTGGATCAACGAATGCGTCTACAACGACTGGTAGTTTGTTTGGTAGTACTATGTCATCTAGTCTACTTTCTTCACGGGCGCACGCGGGTAATACGCAGCAGCAGCAGGTCGATGTCCAATCGCAGTTCACAACTTTGACACAACGCATAGAAGGCATAGCACGTGCATGGGACTCTAATGTTCCAGAATGCCGTTTCCAAGTTAGTTGACGTTTTATTCAATTAGAGAATGACTGCTCAAAGCCTCAAACAGCATTATTTCTACAATTTAGTTGATCCTAATCAGGTCAATCTCTATGGGCGACCACCGAATGCTACGAATGAAACATTGTGGCAAAAAGCCGTTCGCGAAAATCCAGATCCTACTTGGTGGGTTCGAATCGTAACTTAAATTCCTTCCGTTTATTCAATGCCTATGTAGTCTTGTCCCCGCTCTTGCTGTCGGGTTTGATGACCTTCGACAACGGGCGGATGCCCAATCTCAACAAGCATCAGAGCAGCAAGAAAAGCTGAAGGTAGTCCATCTTACTCCAATCCTATGTTCCTATGTATCCGCATCTTATCTTGTTCTACAGGAATTGAAAAAGCGCTTGGAGTCTTTATCTCATTTGCACACCGATACGAACACTTCTCGTCTCCAACGCGCCGTTTCCAATCAATCGCAGCTTTCACATCGTCTCCTACGGTTGATTCAGCATCTCCATCTCTTGATCCCGGCACTTCGGTCTTCTTCTATACGGCCTGAGGAAGAAGCGCTGCGGGCAGCGCTTGAGGGTATAGAAGAGGATATCCGAAGGCCTGGTGGAATGGGAAAACTGAGAGGGAAGTTGAACGAACTTTGGGCACTGGTCGGTGCTGTCAATGCAGCACGAGAGCGTGGAAGGAAGGCCGGGGATGGTACCGCCGAGTGGACAGTTGTTGACGAAGACGGCTTAAAACAGATTACTCAGGTAACTTTGCAGCACCGTTTCTATTGTTGAATTTGCCACTAATCCGTATTGTAGATACTGGGAGAGCAACAAGCGGGACTACAGCATCTCACTAAAGTACTTCAGAGAAATTTGAAGGATCTGGCGGTTATCGAAGGAAAGAGTACTGATGAGGAGGCTATGGACCACTCTTTCAGCTCTACACTGCGTGCTAGTGCAATGTATTAGGTTGCCTGATGGCAATGAGTATACCAGACATCCCGTGAGCCGAGGGCTATAAAAGTAACTTCATGAGCATTCGCTGACTACCGTAATCTGTGACTTTCTTATGAAGCTTATCACCTGCATCTCTATACCTGGCTACGATCCGCACCCTCGAGTCAATTCAAAACAAAGCTCCAGCTGAATGCTCCTAGCATAGTTATATTTTACAGTGCTGTATCCAATAAGACTAGCTGTTTTCTGTGCTTTTATAATTTAAAGTTAGTACGAAAATATCCATGTCACTCCAGTCTATCCCATCAAGTGTTTTCGATTATCCGTGCCTGGCTGATCCGGAACCATTCCTCCCAGAAATACTTCTATCTACGACCATGGCATCAGGGAGTGGAGAAGGTGGTCTCCCACGTAGTCGAGCAATCACATCAACACGACGAGCTGCAGGGAAGAAGGGGGATCATTCCAAGACGGCGTAAGGATGCGAAGCGCGGAAGAACTTACAGTAATCGTGTCTTACGTGCTGATCCGGAAGCTCCTCGTCAGAATCGACGAGAGGGTCAGTGTTCATAATGACATGCCAGGCCTCTGCGAAAAAAAAACAGTAAATTTAGAGGTCAGAATACAGTATTTTTGAATATACGTTGCAGCATAGACCGCTCTGGTCCACCCCGAAAGTCAGATCTCGGTTGTATGTTACCTGAGAAATGATTTAGCAAGCTAATTGACGCTACGCTTCAGCAATGCTCACCTCTCGGCAGATGTGCTGGTTGAATACTATCGCGCTGAGGAGGCATATAATGAAGGAACGGTTTCTCTCTTTGCACTTCTGGAATTTGCTGCCGTGAGGAATGTGTTCGATAAGAGTTTGTCGGCTCAAAAACTACAGAATTCGTGGAAGTCAAAATGTAAGATGACACAACTTTGCAATTATTACCTTTCTGAAGTACAGGAGCGGCAGGTGTGGGTGGGTATCTTTCTTTCTTTTCGGTATGTGTGTTGTTCACGAGCTTCTGCAAAAAGGTATTTCTTTCAGAAGACATCCTCTTACCCCACGCGATTTCATCAGGAGTGTCTACGTTTTCCTTCGCGAACTCAGTCTCGGATAATCGATGCAACCACGGGACTTTGCCATCGTTTTGACGAGAGTAGTCGTCGTCGTAGGGATTGGGTAACTCGGGTCCTTCCAAATAGTGGTATATGAGCCATAGGAAGGCTCTTGCGCGTGAAGTCGATGATACATTGATGGGAAGAAAAAGGTCCAAAAAATTCAAAGGAGGGTCAAAGTGAACATTAGCCAGAGGCTGGATATCGAGAGTTAGTTAACATTCATCAGAGGCAGTGCAAATCATACAGCAGCATGGTTCGCCAGAACAAATATAAGATTAACTACGCTGGTAGGAGGAACTCGACCTGCTCGCTGTTACAACGTTGATGTTGATTATAATGATTGAGTGAGGACCTCGGCAGACTACTCACACTCCGGTCCAAGATCTCTTCTGGAGTAGAGGGAGGCATAGATTTGATTTCGTAAGGTAATAGTGCGGCCTTCAGGCAATTCTTGATTCGAGGTGCATCCTGTGCATTACCGTCTGTCTTCTGGAGCGAGGGGACCGGGTGGTAAGTCCGTAATGCAGTCTTCATTTCAGGAAAAACTGCACTAGTTATCAGATGAGGCAGGAGACATGAATCACGCTAGACATACATGCCATCGTGGTATTGATTCGCCCCACATTTGTCAGGAGAGATATCTTGGCCAGCTCAATGGCGAATGGGGGTGTTTCGTTCATCTTGTCTTTGAGGACCTTGGAACATTTGCTTGAATGGTACAAAGCATTGACATATAAATCACAAAAGCGGATTTTTGAGGTATTTGAGCATCCTGGGGCTTGCGAAGTGAATACAGCTTTGGTATCGGAGAAAATTTGGTGCAGTAGGTCGTACTGAACGTCTTCTCGGGTTAACGGCTCAGCATCGTTACGTTTGATGGGCAAAGCTTTGCGACTGAGATATCCTACTCTACAAAATATGTCTCAGATTTGGTAAGGAACAAAAGAGAAAAATAATAATTACAGAGATGACTCTGGGCTACCCACAGACTGGGCGGTAAGGGACATTGAGGACAAGGTTTCCCAAATACACTGCTATTGTAATAATGCACGCCACACAGCCTGAATTGAACTGCAGCTGGTGACGACCGTGACCCGAACATACAAAAAGGAGAACCTTGGATCTCTGCGACACAGAAATACATCCTTACAAACGTTTGTTCTCTGAAACGTATCTAATAGCGCAGCCCCGCCGTACTCCTTTCATTTGCACCACCACCACGCCCAAAGGATGCGTTATCGTACTCTCGAGATTCGATGGCACGAGTCCAAACCAATCTCTACCTGCGATTTTCAGCCGGTTTCATTCAAAAAAGCGCGCCCTACGCAGGAAAAGAACTTCGCAGGGCAGAATTATAGGCTTGCTACGGGAGGAGAGGATAATCACGTCAGAGTGAGTGATAAGCCCTGCGAATGCACCTATGCCAGTCCTTGACCATCGTCGTATATACAATTTAAGATATGGATGGTTTACCCCAATATCCTGCCTTCATCTCTTATTGACGATTCAGCCACACGCGAGCCAGCTGCTCCTCGACCCGCACGTGTCGAGTATCTTGCTACTCTCAGCAGACATTCTGCAGCTGTAAATGTTGTTAGGTTCTCCCCTAATGGTATGCTCTTTCAACACAAACAACTCTCGTATATCTGACATGGTAATAGGAGAGGCAATTGCTTCCGCTGGGGATGGTATGTTTGAACTCACCAAGCGCGTAACATACTGACAAAACCCGTTTACAAAGACGGGATGATCATCATCTGGGCTCCTTCGGCTAGCCCTCAAACAGCTACGTATGGTAGCGACCTCAGTCCGGAGGACATGCAGCACGAGAAGGAGTACTGGAAACCCCGTACTACTTTCCGGTGTGTATCTATAGCTATTCGATCATACTTTCCATACCTACTAGATTGTTATCCAGGTGTACTACAATGCAAGTATATGACTTAGCATGGAGTCCTTCAGGAGAATATATCTTGGCCGGTAGCACTGATAACTGCGCCAGGGTCTTCAGTGCAATGGATGGTTAGTTTTGTACTATAACACCCTAGATTAGTCTCATTTTGCGTCCTTTTCAGGAAAATGCGTGCATGAAATAGCCGAGCACAATCATTATGTTCAAGGAGTTGCATGGGATCCGTTGAATGAGTACATCGCTACGCAGAGCAGCGATCGTTCAATGCATGTGTATCGCATATCAACGAAGCAGGGCTCTTTCGAAGCTCACGCTGTAGGCAAAAATTCCCGCATGCCATACCATCATAGCCGAACACCCAGCTCACAAAGCCGTGTCAAGCCATTTCATCGCGAGTCTACAGCAGCGAGCGACGCCGAGTCAGTAACCACGACAATGAGTGAACAGCACAAGGAAGACACCATCTCTGCCCCGTCTAGTAACCAGGCTCCCTATGCCCCTTTGACACCAGCTACATCGGTTGCTAGTACGCCATCTGCGTCGATGTTCCCTCCTCCTTCTGTAGATAGACCATCCTCTAGACGGTCGTCTTTCAGCGGCTCTAATGCACCTAGCTCCCCTTCCCATTACGCTCGATATGGCCGGTCACCTTCACCTATGCCTCCGCTTCCGGCCATACGTGCATTGCCATCTCCTTCGTGGTCTGCAGTGAAGTTGTATGGGGATGAGAGCTTTACGAACTTCTTCCGACGCTTAACCTTTAGCCCAGACGGAGGTTTACTAATTACACCTGCGGGTCAGTTTGAGGACCCGTCCATCTTACCCGGTTCCTCTAAGACTAAACCAGAAGAACCGTCTCGTGGTCGAAAAAACCGACCTTCTATTAAGACCAGTGACCCAATGAATGCGGCTTCCGCTTCATCGGTGTACATCTACTCGCGCGCCAACTTCGCTCGTCCTCCTATTGCGCAACTTCCTGGACACAAAAAACCTAGTGTTGCAGTCAGATTTTCTCCTATTCTTTATGAGCTGCGTCATGGCGTTGTCGGAGCTGGTTCTTCGAGCGAGCCGAAAACTGTGACGGTGGAGAAAGGTAAAGAGGGTTCACTGTCCGTGGATATTATTAGTTCTGTCCCTCCTGTTGGTACTGCACAGCAACTAGGGCTTCTGTCTCCGCAGATTGAAAAGGTTGGAAATTCATCTTCCATCGCAGCTCCTGCCCCATTGCCCGCAGCATCTGTGTTACCCTCGACTCTCAGTTCTCCGACAGAGCTGCTGAAGCCTCCTACGCCTCTTACCCCCAAACCATCCACACCGAGCATAGCTCCTCAATCTACCAGCGGTTCTGTGTTTTCCTTGCCTTATAGGATGCTATATGCCGTGTTGACGATGGACACTATCGCTATCTATGATACACAGCAAGCGAGTCCTGTTTGCTTGTTGTCTAAGCTGCATTATGATGAGTTCACTGATATGACATGGTGAGTAGTTTAGACCTGAAAAGCCATGCTATAATCCAAATATCCGCCTATAGGTCACCTGATGGACAATGTCTCATACTCTCCTCGCGTGATGGGTACTGCACAATCATAATATTCGACGAGATCTTGCCGACCCACCACACTCAGCAACACAGTCTTCAATTGCAATCCATTGCACACCATAACTCTGTGCCTCTATCGTACCCTACACCTGTAATACCAGTTACAGGTTCGCATATGACAACGCCTACTGTTCCCACCAAGAGGAGTGAGCCTCCTTTAACCCCCACCGCCAGCGTCGACGACAATATACCTAGTCTTGCTACAGGCAGCAGTTCTATTGTCCGTAATAAAGCACCGGAGGAGTCAACAACTGAACAGGAACCACCAAAGAAGAAGCGTCGTGTGGCGTTGACTCGTGTTGGCGACCTTAATCCTTGAAGACCGACATCCAGGGCGATCCATCTTATTTTCTTTGCTGTTATGCTTATGTTACCTTATAGCTTCGTATTTTGCTGTCGAATATGTTCTTGAGCTTTTGTAAATATGTACGTTACTCTTGGGTGGTTCACAAATGGTTGATCTATGCACATATGTGGTCGAGCGGCTTGACATACTATACATATATTGTAACAATGCATAACAATACAAGAGACGAGAAGTAGCATGCCTGCCTGCCTTTGAATGACCGTGCGTCCATACAAGTGCTATCAATACCATACAAGTACCTATTAACCAGTCTTGTTTTTGCTTCTCTTCCCAACTTGTGCTTGGAAACCACTCTTGATGGCATTGACGGAGCGTCTAGAACCGCATGACTCGCATGACATGAAAAATATACGATTTTCTTTGGTCAAAAGCGTATCGGGAGACTTGCACGTTTTGCAAGTAACATATTCAACTAAAATTTTACGAAGCGCATGAGAAGTAAAAAGGTGTACTCCCGCGGTATGAACATGCTTGACTTACCAATGTATCGTCGCAACACATTTTCAATCTGCTTCGGTTGAAATCGTCCTTTGATAACCAATCTCCCCGAACCATCGACAGAACCGGTAGTACCCATTTCAGCGAACAGGAACTGAATAACATGCTCTGGTTGCCTGTGCATCCGCTTGCAGATATCGGCGACATTGGCAAAGATAGATTTTTTGTTTCCTTCTCGGAGAATCTGGGGAGGGGCGATCGTGTAACGTTTACCGGTGGATGTAAGTAGTGAAGGGTTGGAGGCATGAAGGGAGGCATAAAATCGTTGTAGGAGCTGAAGCAACACGATATTAGTAAGACGTTTCAGAAGAGTACGAGGATTAGCCAAACCTCTGAATAGAGATAATCTCGGTCACTACTAAGCCAAGGCTCGGTACCTGCATCGATCCCTGTCGGTGCATCTTGACCACGCGCAAATGGATCATCTCCTAACTCAGCTTCGTCGATGTCCTCTAAGTGTTGGCCATCATCAGCTTCCGCTTCATCGTCTTCTTTCGTCTTTGCCTGGTTAAGCTCCTTCTCGAAATCTTCCATAGCCTTTTTCTTTGACGACGATTTCTTCTTCTTCTTTATATCAGAGAAATCGAGATCTTCTGAGACTGCAGGTACTGCTGGTGGTGGTGGTGTGGGTGCACCAGGGGCTTCATCCCCCTGAATAGGACATGAGCATTTCGAGAAAGCGTACCTAGCAAATTTGAAGACGTACCAAATCCATTGGGATCTCTTTCTTCTTCTTTTTCTTCTTCAAACCGTCAGGGAACATGGCCTTGAAATCATCATCTTCCTTCACTCCATTGGTGCCTTCAACATCGGCTACAGCATCAGGATCTTCATTGCGCTTCATTTGCTCATGCAAGGTGGTAGGACCCAGATCCACAGCATCTCCATTCGTAGTGTGGTTGTCGATGGATATCGGTGCAGGCGTTGTGGGATCAGCATCAGCACCGAGGGGGTCTTCGGTGAAGGCGACGGTCTTTTTCTTACGTTTCTTAAGAGAGGGATCGAATAGTGGTTCTTCCGATGACATTTTAGCGGTCGTCGCTGTCGTGGTCGATGTCAAAGATGTCTTGCTCGTCGGATATAGCAATAGATATGAAATGACTCTGCCTGCCTCAGATGCCGTGTTTAGACTCCGCTCGAACTTTTGCGTGCTAGCTCCGCTGGTGCGACGCCGAGCACGCCCGATAGAGACAGCACAGAACGGAATATTTCTCTCTCCTCTACTTCAATTCTCATGTTTGCACGGCGAACGCTTGCCCGCATCTCCTCCCAGCCCTCGCCGCTGGGAGCTGCACCACAAAATGCCCGTAACATGGCAACCTTGCGGGAAATCGAGCTGCGGTTGAAGTCGGTCAGAAATATCGAGAAAATCACGAAGGTGCGTTAGCAGGGTACATATGCCATGTCACCAGTGCTGAAAAATAGCTGTGCGGATATCGTCCTCTAGTCCATGAAAATGATTGCTTCGACCAAACTTGCCAAAGCACAACGCGCCATGCAAAGCGGCAAGCAGTACGGTCTCGCTAACTCTGGTGAGTTTGTCTTGATATTACACTTTGTATAGATGCTAAGATATATATTCTTTTTCAGTGGTTTTCGAAAATGCAACCGCTGAGAACCCAGCCAAGCGCAAGCTCTTCATTGTGGTTTCGTCCGACAAGGGTCTTTGCGGCGGTATCCACTCCTCTGTCTCTAAAGCCACGCGCCGCGCGCTGGCTGATGAAGAGAATGTTGTCGACTCAGACTCTCCTGTCATGGTTATTGGTGACAAGTCAAAAGCCCAGTTGTCTCGTGCTGTCCCACAAAACCTGGCTCTCACCTTCAACCAGATTGGGCGAGACATCCCTACTTTCGCCGACGCTGCTGGTGTTGCAGATTTGATTGTCAAAAGTGATGCCAAGTACGACAGCATTGCTATCGTTTACAATAAGTTTGTCTCTGCCATTTCTTACGAGCCAGCAATTGTCGAAGTGTTGAATGAGAACACGCTGAAGGAGTCGCGTTAGTTGTGTTTCTTTCGTGGATATCCTATTTCTCATATATTTCCTTAGCGGGCTTCAAGGTATATGAGATGGAGGACGATGTTACCAAAGATCTCGCCGAGTTCTCACTAGCTAACGCTATCTATGCTGCCCTGGTCGAGGCTCACGCTTGTGAACAAAGTGCTCGGTTTGTACCTTCCGGTTGAAATCGCCCCCCACTTTATGCTCACATTTTTTTACAACGGGATTTAGTCGTAATGCTATGGACAATGCATCGAAGAACGCCTCTGACATGATCAGCAGTTTGACGATGCAGTACAACCGTGGTCGCCAAGCCGCCATTACCAACGAGTTGGTCGACATTATCACTGGTTCGTCTCTTTTCATGTTCAGTTTGGTGGTGCACATCTCAATTATTTTCATTCAGGTGCAAGTGCTCTGTGAGCTTACGCGGAAGTTGCTAGAGTCTGGAGTATTACACAGCGTACTCGTGTCCTTTTACGTTTTGTAGTAGGTAACGAGATTCAATTCCGGATGTTATCGAACCACCGCACGGCTTTCCGGCGTACTCGCCAGGTGATACATACAGAGATACATTAGAAGAATTATTCATGGAGTTCAGTTAATAGCGATGTCGGACATATGATCGATCGTCCTGAAAACTCCAACTGACAGTTTTGAGCAATAGTGAAAATAGAATAAAATGACTGATAAAACAATTGTGGAGTTGTATTCTATCTAATGAACCGGGACATTAATTGCGTAGACCGTATGTTTCGTGTATATTAGACCACCTACAGGAACGGAAACTACGTTAGTATCACCACTGACTGAACCACTGTTCGAGTATACCTTCGGTGCCAGACTGACAATCTTGCCCCACCCCTTCATCCTCAGATCCGCACTGACAACACCACCTATGCGCGTGCCCAACATTTCTCTCTTGTTGTTTAGAAGAACGGCAGCATTGTCGTCGAACCTGACGAAGCGACCGTCTGGTCGACGTACAGACTTTTTTGTGCGCACAATAACAGCCCGTCGGACGTCTCCGCGACGAACTTTGACTGCAGTTGTCGAAGCTTGTGTTGCTGCAGAGACTGGTCTTGCACGCTTGACGACACAGACTATTTCATCACCTACAGAACCCCAGCCATTGTTGACCTTCTGCTTGAGAACGTTGACACACTCGACGAGAAGAGCGCCAGAGTTATCTATAACCTAGATAGTATATGTGAATGAGATTATATTCCAGTTCTGAGCCATATAATGCCTTACATTGAGTGTACCCTTGAGGCCGATCATAACCCTTTTAGAGAGAAAACAAAAGTTGCAGAGTCGAGGGAGCCGTGGGAATGCGAAGGGAAGAGGTAGTCATCGTGGGAAAGCGGTTCTCAAGATTATCTGGAGTGCTTCACGGTTGGTCCCCTGAGCCCTTAGAACCGAATACTCCAGTGTCCTTTCTGTTTCTATTTTTCTTCCTCCACATCGCTATCTGCAGAAAAGACACAATGCCAGCATCTCGTCGTGGTAGCGGCAGCGTCACATTGCCTACTGGGCAAACGCTTGCGATACATACTCGTATTCAAGGCGAAGAGGATTTGCCCCATGCAACCAAGAAGTCTGTAATGCGCATATATCTGTGGTGTTCGTCTTTTAATATTTAATCTGCATTTGTAGGACCATGGCCGATCACCTCAGGAAGTATGAAAGCCTGTAAGTCGATGTACAATCAGGGGCTATGCCGCGGATCTATTAAGGCTTCATCATCCGGAATGCAGATTCACGTTGACGCCGCAAAGAATGCGGATGATTGTCGAGGCCTTCACAGAAACGTTGGAGATCGGCTTGAACAAGCCTAATCAGATTGTGGTGCGTACTCTGACTTGTCTATTTACCTTCCGAGGTCATCGATACCGTACATTTTCCGATTTCTGTTGCATGAGCTCCAATACGTCTGTAAAATTGTCATCTCTATGTGATAGTGTGCTACCCTTGAATTTACTGGCTTTTGCATCCATAACATCGACCATGTCAAAGTGCTGATGAATCTTCGTTTTAGCCTATGATTCCTACCTATGTTTTTGGTTGGCCAACGGGACAAGAAACTGGTGACTTTCTAGCCCTGGACCTTGGTACGTCTTCATCTGTGCGTCCATCCCTTCAGCAAGCGTCGTGTATCTGTACCATAGTCCATCGCGGCTAATGATGTCCCGGGTAATTATCGGTGCCTCAATCTCAGGCGGTACCAATCTTCGTGTATGTCTTGTAACTTTGCAAGGCGAAGGGAAATTCGAGATTACTCAAACGAAATATCGACTGACGGAAGAACAAAAACAAGACGACGGGCAGAAGCTATTCGATTTCTGTGCAGAATGTTTGAAGACTTTCGTCGACACAAATTTTGGCGAACGTGACAGTGCGCTAAAGCCGGGACAGAACCTTCCACTTGGGTTTACTGTGAGTCCTCTTGTTTACTATCTTTTGGCTTGTGGTACTGATGACCTTACTCATGCACGTGACGATTGGTCGGCGCAATAGTTTTCATACCCTTGCTCGTGAGTGTGAATTCACCGTGCGTTTAGTCAAACAAATGTTAATAAACAACTCACGACTGACTAACAGGCAAGAGAGAATTGACCATGGTGAACTCATCCGATGGACAAAGGGCTTTGGTGCTGCCAACACTGAAGGCAGAGACGTGGCAGAAATGTTCAAGAAGTCGCTGGAAAAATACGTGCGTCAAAAATACATTTACCAAATATTATTAGATCGTTCAAGGGTCAAACAGCAACTCCCCATACAACTGACTGCACTCATCAATGATACTACGGGAACGTTAATAGCATCTCATTATGTAAACCCTAGAACGAAGATTGCTGTCATTTTTGGCACCGGATGTAATGCTGCCTACATGGAAAATGTGAAAAATATCGAGAAAATCAACCACCTCGGTATCGATCCCGCCGCGGAAATGGCGATCAACTGTGAATGGGTACGTTGATCCCATGAAATCAGCAGGCGTCTTAGCTGATCCAGTGACAGGGTGCTTTCGATTCTTTCGAACACGAGCACCTACCCCGGACTAAATATGATGCCATTGTTGATGATACTTCAAATAAACCCGGAGAGCAAGCATTCGAAGTGAGTCACGCTGTCGGACTGATGTTTCCGTTGATCCCCGTGCTAATTTGATCCTAAAAATCAGAAACTCATATCTGGTCGTTATTTGGGTGAAATCTTGAGGCTGGTGATATGCGAGCTGATAGATGAAGGTGTCCTCTTCCTTGGACAAAACACCTATAAACTAGAGAAGCCTTACTGTCTTGACACAGCGTTCCTTTCGCTTATGGAGAGGTATATGTATCTTATCTGGATATCTGGGCCAATAGCTCACCGAAGGTGACAGTGATCCGACCGATGAGCTCCTCATGATCATCGGGATTTTTACACACTTCTTCGCTCTTGAGACAACATTAGCAGAACGCCAGTTCTTCCGTGCTCTCGCGAAGCTCATCGGAAGGCGTGCCGCACGACTGAGCTCCTGTGGTATCGCAGCGATCGTCAGTAAAATGGGTTACTTGGAAGAAGGATGTATGGTTGGTGCCGACGGCTCATTGTACAACGTGAGTTTAACTTCTATCGTATTCTCACGCTGAAGCTGATCGATCGATGATAACACGCAGAAATACCCTGGATTTGCGGATAGGGTACATGAAGGTCTGCAGGACATTTTTGGAGAGAAGGGACGGTGAGTTATTTTACCCCACTACGGGTCTTTGTTGAGTAGTGATTCGCAACTCACCGCAGGAACATTATAACGCACCACGCCGAGGACGGAAGTGGTGTCGGAAGCGCTATAATAGCAGGTCAGTAGTGATCAAGTTGTTGTGAAATTTTGGTACTGATGTGGTGGATCTATTTTCCAGCTATGACAAAGATCAGGAAAGACGCTGGATTGTACATTCATGTTTGAACTATAGACAGGATGAAGGTCATTGTGACTCAGCGAAGAATAGACAAATAGCTATGTAATTGGTTCTGCTCTGTAAGACAGATTTCAAGCCAATTGTATTATTGACAAATTATCATGGGATATGGAACCAGGGCTCGGATGATTGCGGTGCTTGGCTGCATCATGTGCATTGCCTGCATTGATATTTTGCAATATCGACGAGGACGGTCTTGATGCAGTCAACAGGATCAGTATATGAATCAATATTGACAAATGTCCCAGCCAGCCTACGACGACGACGGCATGAGAATGGAGTGATGCAGGTGTCATTCACAAGGTGAGATAATACCAAGAGGCAACGAGGCAACTTTTGCGCTCGTCGATTGTACATGTGTGCCTCGTGTCATTCGGCAACTTTGCAAGTAATGGATGTAAGTGTACTAACTTAAGCGGGAATTATCCTCGCTGGGCGCTGGGCACGAGGGCTCACTAAACTCCTAACTCGGCGTACGCGGGAAAGAGACGGCGATTAGATTACGAGTAACATGTACGTAGTTTGTAAGACGGCGTTGATCGTTGATGCGGCTGAGCATACCAAAGAAGGGGGATGGGAACATTCTTGAAGCAAATTCCGTAAGTGCGCTGGCAATGTGTTCTCTCCTACACAGGGTATTGGGCGGCCGCGTCCCGTTTCACAGGAAATCATATGGACTGATCAGACGGAATTCGACCACGGAGTACTGGAAAGTACACACTTGGTAAACTGGTTGTAGCACGGCCGTGCACAGATCTGGCTCGCCGAGGACTTGAAGCGAGGGGTATCCTCACCTATCAGAAGTTTCAATAAATCGGGCCAGCGGCTCGACGGGCCCAGCGGCTAAAATGAATCAAAAGAAGGGAAAAGCTTAAGGAAATATGAGTATGATTCCTGAGATTCAGTTTGGATTTAGTTATAGGCAGCGGGAAGACTGAAATGAGAGTTGTTCGGAAATTTGTGAGCTATGAAGTATGAATATAGCGATCGCTGCAAGTATGGTATTTTTACTGACAAGGTGAGGCAGACTTCCGTCGACGAGAGCAGCTGACTATGGTATTGCGCATGAGCTTTGGAAGGCGGTCTCGGTAGAAGGATGATGTGGCAACGTAAAGATAAAGATTATCGAAGGGAACGTGCTTGATTGCCATTGGGTGTTGGAGGGACAAGGATAACTGGGTGGCCTCGTGTTCGAGAATGCAGGTCAAGGAACGTTTTGCACGAGTGTGTAAGATTCCGGATCAGCAAGGTGTGTGATGCCATTGGTCAAGTGGTCGGATATGAAGATGCTAAGAGAGGAGGTGGGGAAGACATGATGTTGACATTTATGAGAAAGATGATACGCATTCGGTTAACTCCACAGAGAATGGTTTCGTTGCTACTGCGGATTCTCGGATAGCATGACAGGAGTAGCGAACATACCTCACGCATCATTCCGTGCCCGTGGCTGCAGAACCCATGACTATGACGAGTACCAATCATTTTAATGCGAACAAGCTTAATTTCTCATGTCTTCTTCGGCATTCTTTCGTTGATTCCCCAGAACGACCAGGTACAACGCCCGATCGTTTGAAAGCCGTTCTCGAAGACCTAGAATGCTGGGACAATGCAAATATGCACCTGTAAAGGAGGTGTAAAATAAAAAAAACAAAACATGTGGACTGGCCCCTAGCATGATGTTTGCAAATTGAGTAAACTGAATAAACGGATGACAATAATTTAAATATGACAATAAATCGACGTAACCAGCAGAGGGGTCGGATGCGCGGAAGAGAGGCCGGCTCCAGGCCAGTGATGAGCCTGAGACTTTTGTCGACAAGCCGAGACCAAGCCGCCAGTTCCCCGCATTTTGCCTTATTTATTTATGGCGGAGTTACACAGACCTATTATCTCCCTCTCTCCCCAACGTTTTCTCCTCTCTCCCATCATCCATATTCCATCCTATTTCTCTTATTCAACGTTTCTTTCATTTTCATTTTATCTTCTCTTATAAAGCCCCTTGGGTCTTCCTTTGCAATCACAGATGAGCTTGCTATGAGGTTTACACGCACACCAGTTTCTCTCGGGATCCTGAAGACAGCACACATTCACAAATCACACAGTGTTCTCCGCAAGTTTGCTACAGCAGTCAGTATCTCCCCACCATCCTATCTGTCTCTCCCACCTCCCTCTCTTCCTGTCATACATCCCTCAGGTATGTCATCCCACAACGTCGTCTTTACACCATATCAACCCTAACGTAATCCTTTCACGTAGCTGTAAACGCCTCTGCCACAGACGCTAACGAAGACCTCTTCCGTTACACGTCTGGTCGATGGCTGTACAACGAGTCGCAACAGTTGGCACAGCGTTATATTAAGTTTGATGTAGCTGGGTTGCATCGTGTAATTGCCTCGGTATGCGGTTCAGAAGTCGTCGCGATGGAGAAGAAGGAGGGCCTCTTTAATAAATCATTCATGGTCAGACTGGCTAACGGTGCGCAGGTAACTGCTAGGATTAAGGTCAGTCTTATACTCATCCCAATTTCAAATTTTTTACTGACTGTGCTTTATCTTAATCAGAATCCCATCGCTGGCCCAGATCATCTTATGACTTCTAGTGAAGTCGCTACAATGGACTTTGCCCGTAACAATCTCGGTGTCCCAGTACCAAAGGTTTTGTCGTGGAGTTCCAAAGCTGCCACCAATGGCGTCGGTGCAGAGTACATCATCATGGAAACTGCACCTGGCGTCCAGTTGAGCAGCGTATGGCGTACTCTGGATGCACGGCAGAAAAAGAATATTGTCAATTCGCTAGTATCCATCGAGCAAAACTTCCTCAATGCCAAATTCGATCAGTACGGCAGCCTCTACTACAAGGACGACATCCCTGCATCGCAGAGGGCTCCACGTCTCTATGCCAAGGGCTCGCGCAATTTTGGCTCCGAGGACAAGTTTTGCATTGGGCCCATTGCTCATCGCAACTTTTACGAGGATGAGAGGGCAGTCTTGGATATTCACAGAGGACCGTGTGCGTATGCTCATTTTTATATTTAATTATCTATTTTGACCAAGTGCTACAGGGTCATCGCCGGCTGAATACCTTGGCTCCCTCGCCTCGCGCGAGGAAGCGTGGATATCACGTTATGCCAAACCCAATATTCATGATGATCCATTCCGTAGCGTGTCTGGTCCACAGGTACAAGAAGAACATCTCCATGCCTTACAGCAGTACCGTTCTATAATACCTGCTCTTGTTCCCACGTCCAAGAAGGTCTTGTCCTCTATCTTGTGGCACCCTGACCTCAACCCCGGAAACGTATTCGTCTCTGATGATGCCGAGTGTCGCATTGTCAGTATAATCGACTGGCAAGGATGCTGGGCAGGCCCTGCGTATCTTCAAATGAACACCCCATCTTTCGTGGCATATCAGGGAGGTGAGGTTCAATCTGGGCTTGAGTTTCCCAAGCTGCCCGAGGATTACGAGAACATGAGCGAGCCGCGGCAAGCCGTTATTCGGGAGGATCATAAGGCCAAGATGCTCCACAAGTTGTACGAGATCAAACAACTATTCCCCTACCGGATTGATCACCGCGAAGTACGGACAATGCCTGTACGTGCTGCGGGACGGACCTGGAAGGATGGTATACTGCCTCTTCGTCTTGCACTGCTTGATGTGTTTGCTCAGTGGCCTGAGCTTTCCTGTGCGGATCAGCCATGTCCATTACGGTTTACACGGGATGAGGTTCGCGAGATGAAGAAACAAAGGGATCGCTATCTTGACTGGCACGACTTCTTGGATGATCTCCGCATGACCTTTGGCATGCGCCTTTACGGGTGGGTTTCGCCCAATGAATATCCTTCCAAGAGGGCTCTGCTGGAAGGTACGCGCAGTCGTCTACCTATGGCGCTGACGAACGAAATAGAGGCCATCCTCCCCCAGGACTGGTGGCCTTTCCGGGATACTGTTTGAAGTAAATTTATCTTTTTCTCTGTCCTTATTTATTATTTTTTGTTACTTTTTTCTTTCCTTTTTTGTTTTTCCAACTGGTGTGATTGGGGGATACGGACCTATTCTACTATAATGCCTCCCGTCCAGCTAATCTCCGTAGATTTTTCATAGATTCTCTTTCCATCCTCATCTTTTTCTCTGGTGTACACTTGGGGAATCACGGCGATCCAGTTGCTACTTCTACTGTATTGGTTTACATGGGTTGTTTTACAGATTTACTTGGGCTTACATACACACGATTGTTTTGAATGTCATTTGATTTTAAACGTTTTATTTAACCGAAAGCTTGAGTGTACGGTATGAATAACCGGTAACCGGTAATCGGAATTGTATGTGGACAAAATGCCGTAGTGGACGGAAAGATTCACGTTCTGTTTCTGAACGCTTTTAAGCTCCCATTCGCCCACATTCAGTTCATTCTCTAAAGCCGTCAACATGGTTGATCTCGGACAGTTCGTAGGGTACGAATTCAAACACGATAGAGCTGTACGTTACTTCCACACTCTTGATGTTCTACCACTCAAGGATGTCCTCAGGTTGCGTGGAATAGGAGGGATTTGATATTGTATGCTATCGGCGTAGGCGCAAAACAAAATGACTTGTCATTAGTTTATGGTGCGTTTTATATTGCTTCTACATAGATCAAGTGATCTGATGGCGCATTTTCAGAGCTTGGTACGAGCACTGTTCGTTGTTGGTAATTACAGGTTTCTGAGCGTGACGCAGATAAATCATGGGCACCTTTATCCACCTTCCCGGTTACCCTGGCTTTAAAGGGTATGCCCGTCATTATATCCCATGGATTCAGTCTCATCACAATCTATACAGGAGAGTCGTCTGACGTCAATTCCTACCTCGATTTGAAGAATACTGGGGAGCTACCCAAGGGGTTCCCACACCTTGACATCAAGCGCATTGTACGTTCTTCAAAATCTTTTCCCTATTGAGGCTGTGGTCTCCGTTGACACTGTTCTGTTACGTTATAGGTTCACGGAGCTCAGAGTATCGAGGTTTTGAAAGAATTACCTCCTGTTAGCGGTGATGGCTGGAAGATGAAGAGTAAGATATCTGCTTTCAGCGAGAATAGTAAGTACTACTTGTTTCGCTACTTTTACGACGGACATTAAGTGGCTTGACAGAATCGGGTGTGATTTTGGAGAGAGAAGGTTTGTTACTCGATCCCAGTGGTGTTCCTTACGCTCGGCTTCTTGTAAGTCAACCCAGATGTCTACCGTTTTTGGATGTAGTCCCTGAATCTGTCTTTCTCTATACGCACCTTCAAGAGTAGCGAATTTTTTGTGGGATCCAAAGTCAATGGGACCAAATTCTCGAAGAGTATCTCAAGTGCTCCTCAGAGTAAACCGATACCGAAAGACCGTAAGCCAGACTGGGTAGTTCAGGATGCGACCACACCCGAGCAAGCCATCGTGTACCGCCTGAGTGGCGATTATAATCCTTTGCATGTCGGTGCGTTGCAATTCCTTCTCTTAATATTAAATCAACTATGGCTCATAAGATATGTTGGATGTTTGTTGTACACCACAGATCCGGAAGCTGGAAAGCAATCTGGGTTTAACGGCGTGATTTTACACGGCTTGTCTACGTTTGGATTCGCTGCCCGAGCTATATCGGAGGCTGTTGGCGGCGGCAACCCACGCGCTCTGGTCTTTTTTGGCGTGCGGTTTACTTCACCTATTATCCCTGGCGATAAGCTTGAGACTCAGATATGGGAAGTTGGTTCCGGCCCTAATGGCATGACGGAAGTGAGCTTTATCACGAAAAATTTAACTAGTGGAAAGGTGAGTTATGCATACGATCACTTGGACTTGTGTGTGGCTCATGATAATTTGAACTAGGTTGCTTTGGGCAGTGGGGTCGCATTTGTGAAGAAGGCAGAAAAGGCCAAATTATGATTGGGATGGTAACGATTAATGTGGCATGTATTTCTATATCTTCAGATACAGCACGAGATCCCATTCTTTCTTGACATTCGGTTCTGCATGTATGTCGTCGACATACTTGTATATTATTTCTAAGTTTATCTACCATTCAACTTTGTTTTCTAGCAAATGATTCAGATCATTGATATTCATGTCTGTGATACATCTATTCTATTTTTGTAGAGTTTACCTCTGCACTTGTTCTCATCACTCTCGCGCGGTCTAAAATAGCGTCCGCCTCGAGGTAACATCCCTTGAGCCATCGATTAGGCTCACCATCCTTTTCAGAATTATTATCCTCGGGATTACTGAAAGCTGTCCTAGCATGTAGGACACGTCTGTTATCGAATAAGACTGCATCGCCTTCGCGAAGTGTGTATTCAAACCGGTTGATAGGATCATCCAAAAGAGTAGCGAATCGCTTGAGGGCGGGGTAAAACGTGGGTGGCGTCGAATGAAGAAGGAGAGGGGCTTGGAACGGTGGGGAATAGTTGATGTGTTGAATCTGGATTTTATCCTGGGTTGAAGCGTCCAGACTGGAATTTGGGGACGATGTTGCGGGAGAAGGGGAAGCGAGTTCAATTGTGGGATGCTCGAAATGTAGATGGTGGCCGTCGTTGACGTAGTGGAAAGGTACAGGAGTGTTGGCTAGTGTATCGAAATCCGCGGGGTTCGATGAACGCAGCGTCGACGCTACGTGGAAGGCATCCACAAAAACGGAAGTACCGCCCAAGACACGATTCCGTAGACAGTGCAGAATCTGGTAACGAGGTGGGTGTTGGAAATATCTGTTGATAGAATCAACTTTTTAACTCTGGCGTTGATGGTGTATGACATACAGGAGATCCATATGTAGATCTAGGTTCAGATTTGTGTATGCTATATTGCGGCTGTTTCGGACATTCTTAACGTCCCAGAGTTCTCCGTAGAATGTTTCGCGAAGTTCACCAAAGGTATTGGCGAGACGGCGTAGCTCGCATGTCTGGTTATCGTGTTCGTGATTGGGCACACCAGTGACGAAGAGCAGACCGAACTGGGTGAGTTGGGTGATGGCAGATAGCAGGCTGGAAGTATTTCGTAGGGAATCATAAGGCAGAAATAGATTATCTGTTTTGGCTATCGATTGGCCATCCCACATCTTCGTTTCTTGATCTTTGTGATAGCGAGAAAGTGCCGCAGAGGAAGAGTGCCTTTCGAGAAATGAATAATGGTAAATAGACTCGTGTCCGTCCTTCCATTTGACGTGCACGCCTTCGTGAGTCGTTGTGACACCGTTAGGGACGGGATGCATATCAGACGAAATATCAGACGTCCTGTGAAGTTTCTGCAGAGTTGATGTGTGGACACAGGAGGGACATTGGCATGAGTCACGCAGCCATATGTGCGGGAATTTCGTTCGTAAAGACCGGACAGATATTTCCTTCTCGTCAACTGATATCGAGGATAGAGGGCGAGCAGAGATAGACAAGGGAGCCCATCTAGGTCTGCTGTGAATTGAATAGTTGACTGGTCGTTTGGGGGGCACAGCGGTATTTCTGAATCGAAACATACTTTGATTACAGCTGGATTTGCATGCGACGTTATACCTTGGACGTGGTTTAGATCTAACTTGAAGCTGAATTTTGCTGTCTAGACAGCAGCGCGGCAGAGCGGCCCGAGTTTAACAACTGACTCACCTGGCTTCGAGTTCCAGGAAACCATGAAGTCAGTGTTTCTTCCTCTAGACATATTCTTATGAAAGTGACCTTTATCATGCTCGACTGGACATTTTTCCGATTTTATTTTATTCTTTCGTGTACACTATCATCGACTTCTTTGAGCGCCCATTTGTACCATCATAACTCATAACATTCAAACACTAATGGCTGAACTTCCAGTGTTTTGCTAGGATTACTTGAGTTTTGACCCAATAATCAATGGACAAATTGATTGAACATCATGATATACAGTTAGAACAGAATAAAAACATTTTTCCATCCTAAAATACTGCAATAAAGTTTAACATTATACATACTATTGAATACAAAAATGAATATACTCAGCATCATTATCCTGATTAGCGAGAGAGATGTTCATTGCAAGGCCTTACTTACAGTTCTAAAGTTGGTCAAAATAACTACAGTAATTATTGTTATTTCGGCCTTTATAAGGGCAATACAATCTCATATAATAAAATTCAGATTTCATTGATGTTAAGCCTTTGTGGCAAAACCTACCAAGATTTTGGAGTTAGAGTACCCTTGTTTACAAGGATTATGTCATGAAGCAATCTGAAGAGAATGGAACCTGATATGTGTGTGATCAGTTAGATAATAGTTTATTGGTGATAAGCACTCACACAGACATTACAACCCATTGCCCTCCAGGCACACCTGGCACCTATAATACTGCGGTAGTGGATGGATGTTATTGGAAAGATTATGTAATTGCCAGGAGAACGTGCATACCAGCCTTTGGTGTGAGTAGTGTAACAACCAAAAGTTAGTTACTCTGGCGCACACAGGAACACACTATAAAGGTAGGGAATGGGGAGTGGTTACCCCTTAGGCTGCAGAGAGTTTGTTGGTTAACAACAGGAGGACTCGCTAAGGAGTCTCCTGGATCTATTGGGGTATATATACTAATACAGAGTGTTTGTACTTATGTACTGTACAGTTGATAAAGTCAGTGGCTGATGATGTCATGGGGCCTAGCCCGCATGACCAGCTCCACTATGTGAGAGAGTTGTATCTAAAATAAGAAGAAGGCAACGCGGCGCGAGAAAGAGGAGTTTGAACAAAAGGGGAAGTGCTGCATGGCACCATGTGTGAAAGCTAAAGTATACAAGGTTAAAGCGGAGAATGAAAATGAAGGAAAGGTCCGAAAATTGTGTTATCGTAACAAGTAGTGCCATTTTCTGTGACAATTGTGAAAATAGACCTACGGTACCAGGAACATTGACATGAGAATCTGCATGTATTTTCTATTAGTCCAATACTATTGTTGGACAATTGTGAGGCAACGATAAACTATAACAAAAACGAAACCTGTCTCCTTCTGCACTTGCAGGGAGTAAAGGGTTCAATGAGCTTGAGGTCGACAGACGCTAGTAAATATAGTGGGTAGAGGACTTTGAGAGGTAAGCTTCAAAGGTTCTTGTTGAGGAGTAAAGCGGGTAAATTCAGTAATAGAAAACTAAGGAGCCATACATGAATAGGTAAGGCTTTATATAGGGAACTGTCCGTTCCTCAGACCGAAAGGAGAATATACGAAAAGTGGTCTGAGGAATTAATCAACCAATAAGAAAAAGGGAGAGTAACTATCGTACGACTTTTGACTTGAATTAATCAGCAGGTGAGAGACTTGTACTAATAATAGAGGTTTGTCACGCGTGTTCAGGAACCGTATCCTCATGATGAGGTACGATCCTAAATAATGCGTTATTAGTATTACCAGGCTTTACTGGGGCTTGGAGCTGGTTGGCGAGATGCCTACTACCAGTCCCTACCCAGTGTGCTGGCTGGCTGGGAGTGATACCCAGTCTCTGATCTGTGATATAAAATGGTAGCGATGGTTAAGAAAGCCTGTGAGGGCTATGAGAAGTAAAACGGCAAAAGATACCTCTAGCTCTAGAGCCAGAGGTGTAACGGGAAAAGCATTCGAGAACCAAGACATAACGAAGATAGGAAAATAATGAAATGGTCCTTACAACAATAGGTGCAATTGGTCTGGGGAGAAGTTGAATAACTCACCAGTTGTTGAGCTTGAGACTGTCAGAACTTGACCAGTAGATATAATTTTTAGTTTTCTAGCTGCCGTTTTAGGATAGTTCTGCAATTTCTGGTTACACTGGGTCACAGCGGCACTCACAGACCAAATCAGGCAGAGCTTACCAGTCAAATTCTGCCAGGTCATACCAAGTTGATATTCTAAGCAATGCCGAGAAGCAAGGCACACGTAGAAGTTAGTCTATAGAGGAGACAGTGATGTGGCACACATCTCTCCTTTCCTTGCTGCCACATCATTGCTATTGTTGTAGCCTCAGTAATAGCTAGCTAGCTTGTTTCTTTTGCACTCTTGAACAATGCAATACATCATGAACAACCTGAACGAAGCTATCCCCCCAAATTTCAGGGGAGAAGAGTTCATAGACACCAGAGCAGAACTCACGATTGCGTTGATAGATGAAGAACAAGCAGCACAAATCCTATCCAACCTCTGGACGATCAACAATAATAAGGAGAAAGCGATCTGGACCCGCTGTTGAAGATGAGAACTGCTGTTAGAAAACCACACACAAAAACAAACTAACACACAATCCTCCCAGATTCCACGGAACTTGTTTATGGGCTTTGCCTCCTAGAACAGTGGAGTGGTCTGGTTGTTTGTGGGGTGGTACATATAAAGATCCTTCAAAGTAAAACCCAGAGGTGTATGAGTGTGGGTTTTGAGGAGGAGGGATAGTTGAATTTATAGAAAGATAGGGGCTTTGTGGCGAGTATAGACAAGCACTACCTTGCTAATTGTAGCACAAGGTAGGTTTGAGAATAACGAGAATGACGAGGTGACGAGGTTCCCAGTGATAGCAGGCTCCTGACGCACAAACTGTAGTGCTCAGAAGGACTCTAATCAAAAGGGATGACAATGACTTCTAAAGGGGGACGTGACAATGACAGCAATTAACAGTGGTAGCAGTGGAAAGTGTTGTGACCACACTGGATCACAAGCAGCAGAGTAGTGAACTTGAAAGTAGAGAAGAAGTCTGGAATTGAGTTCTTGTTATTTTACAAGGTAAAATACAGGGGTTTATATAGTAAAAGAAAAGTAGGCTATGCACAGTATAGCTGTGCAAAAAGAATGAGAAAGAACATGAAGGAAGGAATGTACGCTGACGAATCCTGCGTAGGTAGTACAGGATAAGATTGTCAAAAAAGGGAAAAGAAAGGGATAGAACAATGAATGCTGTGAGTAATGTCACAGGTTTGTACAGCCATAAAGTAAAGTCCAATAGCAAAAAGAGAGCAGGAAAATCATGATGTCATGGGAAGATGCAGTAAAAAAAGGGCAAGGCAAAACACTATCAGTATCAACACAGTTCTTTTATTGTCAGTCAGACATTCTAAAAAAAATATGTGTCAATAAAAATGATTCAAAAATCAAAAATAATTGCACTGTAAATGAATGTTCTGCTGAAAAAAAAGAAACTGGAGCCACCAGTCCACCACCTAGTCCAAATCCGACAGTTCCATAGCCTTACCAATGGACTGGTTGTGTTGGACCACCTGATCAAACGAGGGAGGGAGAGGAGTAGTTCCAATTTGGAACAAGTAAGTCCCAGGCAGCGTGTGGTAGGTGTAGCTGTAGCGAAGACGATGGACAAAAGATAAGTGTACCCAAGTGAATGGGACAGCAATGAACATGGGCGGCGCAAGGGGATGAACCTTCTCCAGCTCAAAAACTACCCACCCACGCTCCAACCAGGCAAGACGAGCAACCGATGTTTTGATAGTATATGATGGTAGATCGACGTCATAAAGATGGACCTGTTGCCCTATTTGAACCGGCCGTCAGGGCTTTGCTGATATCAGCAGTGGCACGTGGTGGTCGACAGATTGGCGACGGAAGCGGATAGGAAGTGGTGACATCAGAAATGGTGGGGGAGCAACAAAGATGAGGAGGAGGAGACTGGAGGTGACGAGGAGGTGAACTAAAATGGGGATCCAGAAACAACCATCGGGTGAGAATAAAAACGAGAGTAAGGGACCCATGGTGGGGCTAGGCAAAGGAAGGGAAGTGAAGGAAACAACAAAAATGAGGGCACAATGCAATGTGTAGCCAGTGGCGACACGAAAACTTGCCAAAATGCCGAAACACAGAAAGTACCGAATGGAAAGCAAAGGTGAGCGCGACTGGATTGCCTAATAGAGGTGGTGCTGATCAGCCACAAGTTCGAAAAAGGCAATTTTAATTACTATTCCACGTGGCACTGTGCCTGTGTGGCGCAAAGGCGAGTCTTTTTGAATATTTGCTTCGTTATTGACACCTGTCCATGCTACCAATCAACTTTGGTGCATGACACCGGAGGACAAACCTTCAACAACTGAGTTATTGAAGAATTCAATGAAGACTGTTCATGCCCTATCAAAGACCTCACATCCTCTTCTGAACGCAGTGAACACGATGCTCTATTCTCATACGCCATGCAAGATATTGCACTGCCTCGGCATACCTTGGGAAATCTCCAAGGACCAACCATTTGGCCCTACCACCATATACATCGGACTAGTATGTGACCTACAAAATCACACAGTATCACTGAGCCCAGAAAAAACTACCAAGTACCTAGCAGTAATACACGCTTGGAGAAAATGAGCCACCCATGTCCTACTTGATGTACAGAAATTACATGGTAAGCTATTACACGCATCTTCCGCACTGCCCATGGGAAAAGTGTACCTAACAGGCCTAAAGAGCATGTTAAGCACATGTTCTCAAAAGCCTACTATGCCCCACCATCCAGACAAGCAAGTAGCACAGGATTTGGACTGGTGGTCAGAAATGCTGCAGGCTGGGAAAGTATCTCACCCAATAACCCCACCTTCCCAGTTCATAGACCTCCAAGCCTTTTCAAACACAAGCTCAGAAATCGGAATCGCTATCACAATAGGCAATTATTGGAGAGCCTGGAGGCTCATTCCTGGCTGGAAAGAAACAGATGGAAAACGAGACATTGGCTGGGCCAAAGCCGTTGGATTTGAGCTACTTACTCGCACTCTTGCCACTAATGCTCAATCTAGCAACCGCATCATCATGATTGCATATGGCGATAACTCAGGCGTTGTCGAAGGTTGGCCAAACGGCAGGCATTGGAACCCACAGATCAACAATGTATTCAAACAAATACATGCATTCATCAAAAGCCTTTCCAGACATTTTGAGGTACACACAAAATATGTACAAAGTGCCAACAACCCAGCCGACAAACCATCCTGAGGCATATACGGGCCCAAGCACTTCCTACTCCCTCCTATCCCAATCCCTCATTCCATCCAACACTTCATCATCAACGCAACAGCACCCCTATCCTCCACAGAACTTAGACTTCTCCATAGCGGGAAGTACCCTCCTGCAGCAGAAAAACTCATTGACTGCATCAGAATCTGCCAAGAAGCAGATGAACGAGCCAAAGCCAACTCAAATAGAGAAGATTCAGCCATTACTAACGCGCTCAACCCCAGCAGATACAACTACAAAGTTTAATGCAACATTTTAAGACCAAACCAACTCATCAACTTCACTACCACAGCCATATCCCCCCAACCTCACCCCACAACGCTCTCATTTACAACCACACTGCCTAGCACAAGATTGGTTGCACTACTGGTTGCCCACAGGCTCCCCACCACGTTTGAACTCCACAGCAGTTCAACCAAACACAGCCTTCTCCTCAGAAGAGCAAATGGACCGGATACTGGAAGTCATAGGTGCTTTGTGGGCACAATCCACCAAACAAACTTATGGCGCTGAACTTTTAGTTTTCCATATATACTGCAACCTTCATAATATTCCGGAAGTACAAAGATGCCCCGTACTACCAACTCTCCTTCTATCTTTTTTATCTAGCTGTGCTGGATCGTATGCAGGATCTACCCTATCTAATTATGCAGTAGGACTAAGAGCCTGGCACCTACTCCATGGACACTCATGGAACATCAACAACATAGAACTCAAAGCCATGCTCAAAGGCGCAACACAACTAGCACCGCCCTCCTCCAAATGCCCTTGCAGACAGCCAATAACCCCTGCTCACATAATACTTATTAGAGCAAAACTAAACCTAGACGCCGCCATATATGCATGGTCGAATGAGGAGCTGCATATGCTACTTGGTTTAGCTC